>NW_026943826.1:4656645-4956645 GCF_035594765.1 Anolis carolinensis | reverse complement strand
AAATGTAATAATAATAATAAGATCAGAGTGAAATAATAAATGTAATAATAATAATAATAATAATAATAATAATAATAATAAAGTAAAATAAATGTAATAGTACCAACAATAATAGAGTAGAATAATAAATGTAATGATAATGGAGAAAAATAATAAATGTAATAATACCAATAATAATAGAGAAAAATAATAAATGTAAAATGTAAAAGGGCTGAAAAACTAGACTTATACTCGAGTATATACAGTATTTTTTTTCTGTGCAGAAGGGATAAGAAAACCACACTTGAAAAATTCAGGGTACGATGAAGTCACTCCACTGGTGTCACCAGTAATGATCCCATTATTAAAGGATATTTTGACCAGCATTGCAGAAGCATTTCTACATGAGGTTTGCACTCTCTTAGGTATTTATTATCCCACGTTTCCTACAGTGCCGGACCCATATGAATTGAGAGAGAGCACTACGCAGCTAAAAGGCAATCCATCATAGCCCCGAAGGACAATGACAAACAAATAAGATTCATGTGAAAACCAAACACTGGACTGAGATAGTTTAAAAGCCTTTAAGGACTTAATAAAAAAAAGAAGAAGGGGATGCAACGTGGTCCATTAAACGACCCTTCCTAAGCAGTTTAGTGGTCAAAATACCAAGAGAAGAAGAAGGAGGGAAGAGACAGCCCAATCCCCAACCTGCAGGTTTCTATATGTGGATTAAACCTGAATTCTTCGACCTTTTTGCTGAGCCACATTTCCTCCTTCTCCGCAGTGTTTGATCTGCAAAGCGGCTCCTCCCAGTCACCTTTGTCAGGTGAGCCAAGGAACGGGGGCTGACGGAGGGGCAGAGATAATGTCAAAAGTTTACTCTGGACTACCTCCATCTTCCCAGCCGACAATGGGCAGGAGGAAACGTGGTGAAAGAGTAGGATTTACTGTACCCACCCCCTGCGCTGTCCTGGGAGGGCCCGCCTCACCCAACACAACCTCTTCTATAGGAAAACAAATAAACCAGCCCAAAGCAGAATTAGAGAAATAAAGAAAAAAGAAAGGGGAGGGGGTGAACTAGCCGGTGCTGTTGGTTCAGCCGAGCCTAAGCTGTTGTTATTTGTTAGCTTGGCACGAAATCACCTTGGCAATGCCCAGGAGGGAGGTTGGAAAAATGGCTTGTAACCCGCACAATTAGAGCTCAAACAAGATGTCAAAGTGACAATACCACTCTGGAGCATTGTTTTTGTATCAGGGGAGATGGAGGCGGGATACAAATAAACTTACTATTATTATTATTATTATTATTATTATTATTATTATTATTATTATTATTATTATATTGTATGACACAGCAAATAAGATAGATATGCTGGATTTCGTATCACAAAATCACAAGTCGAACGCTTCCCAAGTGTCTAGGACTTGTGATTATTTATTATTATTATTATTATTATTATTATTATTATTATTATTATTATTATTGACACAAAGACATAGTATGACACAGCAAATGAGATCTATATGCTGGATTTCGTATCACAAAATCCCAAGTCAAACATTTCCCAAGTGTCTAGGACTGTGTGATGTATTATAGGATGATGCACGCAGATCCCAGTCGGGTGGCCTTTTGCAGTTGGCAGATCGTAATTTTGTCAATGTCTATTGTTTCCAAATGCCGGCTGAGATCTTTTGGCATGGCACCCAGTCTGCCCATCACCACCAGGTCTTCTCCTTGTCAGCTTTTCCTTCAATTTTGTCAAGGAACTTTCCATGCAATGTTTTGTTGTGCCAGCTGTCAGCTCTAGTTTGTAGTGCGGTTTTCTATTATTATTATTATTATTATTATTATTATTATTATTATTTATTCTCTACCGCTGCTAATAGCATTTTTTGGGACTTGGGAAAAAGAGATTATGATGACTTGACCCCCCAACTTGTTGCTGTTTATTCTTTAAAGAAAGGACCAACGGGCCCAACTAAACCCCCTGTTTCATCTTTTAATTCGCTGGTAAAATTCACTCTCACTATGAGATAGGGGCCTACGTTTTTTTTGTAAGGAGGATGAGAAATACAACAACAGCTATTAGCCAGGATAATGTGGAGCCCCCAGTGGTGCAGTGGGTTAAACCTTTGTGCTGACAGTACTGATGACTTGAAGGTTGGGTTGCTCCTCTGAAGGTTGCCGGTTCGAATCCAACCTGGGAAGAGCGCGGATGAGCTCCCTCTATCAGATCCAGATCCATGCGGGAACAGGAGAGAAGTCTCCCACAAGGATGGCAAAAACCAAAACATCCAGGTATCCCCCTGGGCAACGTCCTTGCAGATGGCCAATTCTCTCACACCAGAAGCGACTTGCAGTTTCTGAAATCACTCCTGACACGAAAAAAAGCCAGGGTGATAAAATGTATACAGAAAGAGATGAACCATCTTAAAAACTAGATCAGTGGCTCCCAATGTGTCAAAAAAAGGTTGGGAACCACTGAACTAGATGCTGGGGACAAATGCTGGAGATGTTGAGCCAGCCCTACTATTTGTCAGAGTGGGGCAAATGTCTTGTAATTCCACACAAGGAGCTGGAGCTGATAGAGGGAGCTCATCTACGTTCTCCCTGACAGCCTTCAGGTCAGCAACCCAACCTCCAAGTCACAAAGTTTTAACCCACTGCACCACCGAGGGCTCCGACCTTGCGTAGTGATTAATTCAGAGCTCCATCTTTGTTACTGTTATGTGCCTTCAAATTGACTCCAACTTCCTGCAACCCAGCAGTAGTATGACTCTGAACAACAGGTTCACATCCACACAATGTGATGGAAACCCACAAAGGGACTGATTGTGCTTCTCCTGCATGTTAGGGGGTTGGATGACCCATGTGGTCTCTTCCAACTCTATTATTCTACAACTTTGAGCAAGTCTCGCTCTTTCATCTTTGGAGGAAGGCAAAGGCAAACCCCTTCTGAACAAACTGTGCACTAGAATTCCAAAACGACCTGAATGCACACAACAACAAAGCACTCTTCTGCTCTGAATTGACCCATCCATCCAGGATACCTATTAAGCCTTCTTGAGCAGGAAGTATTAGGAAAGGCTTCCTCCTTAGGCCGGGAGTTTACAAGATCCATAACAGCCTTCATGCCTCAAGCCTGCTTCTGTTTCCTCCTTGAAGATAAATACTTGCTGGGTTGCTTAAACCTAACACCACTGTCCCACAGTTACATAGCTTAACTCCGATAGATGCTAACTGACAGCTTCTCAAAAGAAATTGGTTACACTTAAGATTCTTCCCAGAAATGATTTTATCATGTATACCTCCTACTGTCAAAAGCAACTATCCTCTTTTTCTCTGTTGTCTCCTCCATCTTTTCTTCTACCATCAGACAAACACACAAATCTATTGGGAAAGACACAAAATAATTCCTAATTTATCACAATCACAGTCCAACATGTGATTCTTCAGATGCCCAATGTGTTGTCGAAGTCTTTCATGGCCGGGATCACAGGGTTGTTGTATGTTTTCCGGGCTGTATGGCCATGTTCCAGAAGTATTCTCTCCTGACATTTCGCCCACATCTATGGCAGGCATCCTCAGAGGTTGTGAGGTCCGTAGGTCCGTTGACGCAGGGGCTATGAATACACAACACTCACGGGCGCTTAACTCTGTGATGCATTCATAACTGTGACATAGGATTCCAGCCAGCCTTCCCATATACATATGCATATACATATACCACAAGGAGCCTCTGGTGGCCTAGGGCAGGGATCCTCAAACTTTTAAAGCAGAGGGCCGGTCCACAATCCTTCAGACTGTTGAGAGGCCGAATTATCATTTGGAAAAAAAAACCCGAACAAATTCCTGTGCACACTGCACATGTCTTATTTGTAATGCAAAACAACAACAATAATGAAAGAACAATACAATGTTTAAAAAATGAAAACAATTGTAACCAACATAAACCTATCAGGATTTCAATGTGAAGTGTGGGCCTGCTTCTGGCCAATGAGATAGTCAAGTTAAGTAGGATTGTTGTTGTTGTTGTGTGCCTTCAAGTCATTTCAGACTTTAGGCGAGCCTAAGTCTAAAATTATTTATTTATTCATTTACTGCATTTATTTATTACATTTATATCCCGCCCTTCTCACCCCGAAGGGGACTCAGAGAAGCTGTATGTATATACAATATATTATTGCTATATTATTAGCATAGCACAATATTAGCATTATATATTACTATATTGAACTATACCACTATATTGCAATATATGTAATATATAATGTATAATTAATATTATCATATGGTATTATTATTAGTATTATATTGTATAACATTATAATATTACTATCAATATTATATGTATATACAATATATTATATTATTAAAAATGATATAAAAATATTACATTATAAAACTGAGGTTGGGGGCCAGATAAATGACCTTGGAGGGCCGCATCCGGCCCCTGGGCCTTAGTTTGGGGACCCCTGGCCTAGGGGATAAAAGCCTTGTGACTTGAAGGTTGGGTTGCTGACCTGAAAGCTGCCAGGTTCGAATCCCACCCGGGGAGAGCGTGGATGAGCTCCCTCTATCAGCTCCAGCTCCATGCGGGGACATGAGAGAAGCCTCCCACAAGGATGGTAAAACATCAAAACAACCGGGTGTCCCCTGGGCAACGTCTTTGCAGACGGCCAATTCTCTCACTCCAGAAGCAACTCCGCTTGCTCCTGACACGATATATATACACTAGCTGTGCCTGGCCACGCGTTGTTGTGGCGAAGTCTGGTGGTATGGGAAATAAACTATTGAGGAAGTGGTGGTAGTTAAGGTAAAGGGTAAAGCTTTTCCCCTGACATTAAGTCCATTATAAATGGGTAATATAGCTGTGTGGGCCTTGAGTCTACACTTAATAATAATAATAATAATAATAATAATAATAATAATAATAATAACAATAATAATAATAATAATAATAATAATAATAATAAAACTTTATTTATACCCCGCCACTCGGGGCGGCTTACACTTCCATATAATCCAGTTAAAATCAGATAATCTGTATTTCATAGGCAGTGTGGAAGAGGCCTAAGTGAGGCCTAACTCTGCCTGTCCCCTGGGCTGAATGGGTTGCTAGGAGACCAAGTGGGTGGAGCTTAGCCTTCTAACTGGCAGCAATTGGATAAAAACAATTCTTCCTCTCCCTCTAATTAGGACTTTATTTTTGTTTTCTTTTTGTTGTATGAACGTAAAGGCATGGATGATGGGTTGTGCTGCCAGGTTCAGTGTTTCTGGGATGTGTAGTTTTGTTGTTTTGTCCTAGGCCAAAATTTCATTACCCTTTTATATATATAGACTAGCTTTGCCTGGCCATGCGTTGCTGTGGTTTATGGGAATCCTTTGTTGGCCAGGTGGAATAGCAGTGAATAGCCTTGCAGTCTCAAAGCCTGGCCGTTTTCTGGAGTAGCTGGAGCTTTTTGTTGTATGAACGTAGAGGCATGGATGAGGGGTTGTGCTGCCAAGTTTAGTGTTTCTGGGATGTGTAGTTTTGTTGTTTTGTCCTAGGCCAAAATTTCATTACCCTTTTATATATATAGATATATACATACACACCTCACAACCTCTGAGGATGCCTGCCATAGATGTGGGTGAAACGTCAGGAGAGAATACTTCTAGAATATTGCCATACAGTCCGGAAAACATACAACAACCTTCTTCAGATGCCGTTGTACATGTCCCATCATCCTCACCATTATGGTTAAGACTGATGGGAGCTACAGTTTGACAGTATCAACAGGATCCCATACTGATCACACAATTCAGACACTTCCAAATTGACAGATTGCCCTGATATTGAATGGAAGATGCTGCCCTGCTCCACAATCCATAGTTAGTATAAAGAACGTATTGCTACAAGATGTCAATATGGCCAGTACAAAGATCAATTCATGACTGATCGCTGATCAGTAGTCCCTCATTTGTGGAAATGGGGCTAGTTTTGAGGCTCAAGTAACTATAGACTCTTTCTTCCAAAGCGACTGGTCACACAAAGAAAACATCATTTGAGATAGCCATCTTATTTTTATCTTGTCCTCAGAGGATTCATTCTCAGCCTTATAGGAAATAACAATTGAGAAACCAATCATCCATGAAGTTATCTGACCTTCCCAAGGAGCCACCTCCGCTGCTGGCCAATGTAATATTTTGTGGCCATTAATTCTGTACATTAACTATGCATTATGGGAACAAATAACTGGGCTGTGACAAGCCGTGTTTGTGAAGCTCTCACGTGTCTGATATTGTGTAGTCCACCTTCTCCCAAGTCTTCAAATGATAAGATGATTTTAGCCCAACATGCTAAACTAGGATCATCTCCATACATTGGGGAGCATTTGGAAAACCTGGTCACCGCAAAAAATAAAGTAAGATCAGACTATCTAGAAACTTTGAAGAGAGCCGTGAACACTTTGAAGGCGTAATTATTGGCAAGCCAGCTGGGTTCAGTTTCAATATTGAACAGTGGACACACCTTGCAGATAAGATGATAAAAAGCAAAGATCCTGGGAACGAAGGCTCCAGAAGACTTCTAAGCTGGTGCTGCACCCAAAATTCGTAGCAGGGTTTCGCTAACTTGTACTTTGCTTTCTTCCCACCTTGTTCTGGGCCACGGTCTCAAAGTAGAAACAACCATGAACATGGCTCCCAGATCATTGAAAATGGGGAAAGGCAGGCTTATAATGAAATTTGGTTGCTCAGGGAAAAAACAAATGGTCACTCAGGAGGAAAGGGAAGCTAATGATTCCATTAGGACAATGGTTCCCACCATTTTTTGACCAGGGACCTCTTTGACGAGGGATCACTCTCCAACATTAGTACCAAAAAGGGTTATGAATCATGTTTTGGTCAACTTTAGATTCGGTTTGGTTATTTGGGGTGCTGATTCAGAAAACTGCATTGGATAGACCACATCAGCTCTAGTTTCTGATACAGAACATATGCCATCCAGTAGTCGCATCTACTCGCCCACAGAAAACTAATTTAATAATCTAGAGCTGATGTGGTCTATCCCATGCAATGTTCTGAATTATCACCCCAAATAACCCCACAAACAGGCCTAAAAATGAAGACACCAAGAAAAAAATTGGTTGAGAAGTGTTATTATCCATAGTAGTAACTGTGAGGCCACAGACCATATTTTAGTTCTTGTTGACCACTGGTGGTCCAAGGACCACAGGTTGGGAAACACTGTATTAGGAGAACCTCTTCCTTTCTACTTCTTCTAACTGCAGCTCAAGGAAAACTGGATTTATCATACTTTGGTGGACAGCAGATTTCATTATCATTGTTGTGCATCTTCAAGTCATTTCCAATTTATGCTGATGGGCCTACCCTAAATGTCCCATCAGGTCTTCGAAGCTAAGCAGAATCAGCCCTGGTTAGTACCGGGATGGGTGACTGCCAACAAACAGGCGATATTTCAGAGAAGGAACTAGCAAATCATCTTAAAATATTCCTATGAAATTTAGAGGTTGCTATAAGTCGACAGGTGATTTGAAGGCATACACACACACACACCAGGAGCAACTCAGAGTTTTCTTGGCAAGATTTGCTCGGAGGGGAAAGCCCAGGTGAAACAAATGGAACATCTCCTCTGAAGAAATCAAGCCAAGAAAACCCCATGGCAGCTTCGCCTTTGGGTTGCCATATGTAACACAAGATGTGTAGGTATCTGCCACGACACTCAAGGAAAAGCAACACTGGCATAAGGAAAACAAACAACAGTGTGTGACATTGGGCAACAGGAGACAACCTTTTTAGTAGGGTCAGAAATAGCCCCTTACCTGGTCTCCTGTTATAAAGCCCGATCACCTTTGGGCGATCAAGCTGGCATACCTACGAGGGAAGCGGAGGTTTTCCTCTATCGTCCTCTGCTGCCAAGGAGCCCTCACCCATTAGCATAGCTATGTGCCAACACAGCGAAACTGTTTTTGGGTGGATTTATTTCCAAGGGTAGGGTGAGATATTCAAAGCAACCTCAAAAGGCAAGCTAAAGACTTGGAACTGATCCCCATGTCGGAGGGGAAGGAAGGAAATCCTCTTCCAGGTGGATTGGCCAGTGACCCTGACAATTCCCTTCCATCTCTTGCTCTTGCCATCATTCCACCCTAGAATCACTTGGGACTATTATTTATGTATTTATTATTTATTTATTTACAGTATTTATATTCCGCACTTCTCACCCCGAAGGGGACTCAGGGCGGATCACATTACACATATAGGCAAACATTCAATGCCTTTTAACATAGAACAAAGACAAGACAAACATAGGCTCCGAGCAGGCCTCGAACTCATGACCTCCTGGTCAGAGTGATTCATTGCAGCTGGTTGCAGCTGGCTTGCTCTCCAGCCTGTGCCACAGCCCGGGCCCTAGCTGTTCTCCAGGGCCAGCATCAGTGCAAACCCAATGCCTGCACTCTGGATGGGGGACTAGTAAAGCGGATGGACAGTCCTGCAAAAGGAGAGGAATCTCCTGGGTTTTGACAAAGTGAGGAAACTATTGTGGATACTGAATGAGCATCTGTTGACGATTCCTACTGAAAAGAAGAACCAGGAAGCACTGCGGCTGAATGGGGATCTGAATCTGGACCACGTGGGTCTACTAGCAAGTCCACCATTCACTGAGACTACATCATAGCCTTCCCCAACCTGGATGTTCTCTGGGTTGTTGTATGTTTTCCGGGCTGTATGGTCATGTTCCAGAAGTATTCTCCTGACGTTTCACCCACATCTATGGCAGGCATCCTCAAAAGTTGTGAGGTCCGTAGGTCCATTGACGCAGGACTACGAATGCACAACACTCACGGGTGCTTAACTCTGTGATGCATTCATAACTGCGACATAGGATTCCAGCCAGCCTTCCCATATACATATACCTCACAACCTCTGAGGATGCCTGCCATAGATGTGGGCGAAACGTCAAGAGAGAATACTTTTGGAACATGGCCATACAGCCCGGAAAACATACAACAACCCTGTGATCCTGGCTGTGAAAGCCTTCGACTACACATTGGATGTTCTCTATTTGTTGAACGACAACTCCCAAACTCCATAGCCCAGGGTTCACATAAACATAGGACATTTCGTGGTACAACTCCATGATGTCTTAGTACACAACCAGCTACAATGCCCAAAACCAAAGGAAGAAATCCAAGATGAGGTCAGGCTCACATGGTGTTACAATCACAATTTCTCACTATGTAACAAAATTTGAATGTTATTTCCTGTTTAACTGTGCAGTACTTGTTTGGAAAGTACAGTAAAGTCTCACTTATCCAAGCTAAACGGACCAGCAGAACCTTGGATAAGTGAATATCTTGGATATTTGAGGCATCAGTAGGTTAAATGTTTTTGTATATTTACATAAAGCTCAAATTTAAGATAAAACTGTCCAACTCTGATTAAATCATTATTCTCATCTTCTTCAATGTCAATGTGTTTATGTATCCTTTTAATAATAATAGAGTAAAATACAGTAGAGTCTCACTTATCCAACATAAACGGGCCGGCAGAACGTTGGATAAGCGAATATGTTGGATAACAAGGAAAGATTAAGGAGAAGCCTACTAAACCTCAAATTAGGTTATGATTTTATAAATTACTAGCTTTGCCCGGCCACGCGTTGCTGTGGCTTATGGGAATCTTTTGTTGGCCAGGTGGAATAGCAGTGAATAGCCTTGCAGCCTGAAAGCCTGGCCGTTTTCTGGAGTAGCTGGAGCTTTTTGTTGTATGAACGTAGAGGCATGGATGATGGGTTGTGCTGCCAAGTTTAGTGTTTCTGGGACATGTAGTTTTGTTGTTTTGTCCTAGGCTGAAATTTCTTTACCCTTTTATATATATAGAAGCACCAAAACATCATGTTATACAACAAATTTGACAGAAAAAGGAGTTCAATACGCAGTAATGTTAT
The DNA here is from genome assembly GCF_035594765.1 of Anolis carolinensis. Lineage (NCBI taxonomy): Eukaryota > Metazoa > Chordata > Lepidosauria > Squamata > Anolidae > Anolis > Anolis carolinensis. The sequence continues at coordinate 4,946,710 of NW_026943826.1, read as the reverse complement.
GTTGTAATTACTGTATTTATGAATTTAGCACCAAAATATCACAATATATTGAACACATTGACTACAAAAATGCATTGGATAATCCAGAACCTTGGATAAGCGAGTCTTGGATAAGTGAGACTCTACTGTAGCTGTACTATGCCAGAAACTTCGTCTTTATGGCTGTCACAAACTAAGTTGAATTGGTTGAAACTCAATGAGTTACTCATTGAAAAACTAGAGCAAAATGTGCTGCAGGAGGTCCCGCAAAAACAAAACTTTTGGCAGTTTAATAAACTTTTTCCATGTTTTTATGACAACCAATTAGAAAATGAGATTTATAAACCAGGAACAAAAATCATGTTACATAGCTCAGACACCAAGGAATTTGGTTCTACTCACTAAATGCTAACTATGAACAAACATACTCTGCACCGCCAAATAAATCTGAGGAATCTCCTTAAACTTGATATTGTGGTGGTTTTCAAAGAAGTAGACAAGCGAGTCTCTTGTAGCATAAAAACAAGGGAGGGAGACAGAGAAAAAATGTGGCAGCACCTTAAAGGCTAACGTCACTCTTTTTAAAATTTACCCTCACTATTGGGGATTCTGGCATTGCATTCCTTAAAAGCAAATTTGTCAAGCTCTGTGTCGCTCATCCATCTAGACTGGCATTTATTTATTTGTTTGATTTATAGTTTGCTTTTCTGCCAAAATGGGGCCCAAAGGAACCACGTGCACTGTCTGACCCAGACACACTCTCCAAGTTCTGAGGGACAGAGACAGATCTTTCAAGACATCTGTTTGAACCAATGGGAAGAAACACTGGGAAGACGGGATGCCTGGACGGACCCAGAAACCTTCCACAGATATTAAGGTGTTCTCCTTAAGAGCAGTGGATCCCAACCTGTGGTCCACCAGTGGTTCCCAAGAACTAAAATATGGTCCGTGGCCTCACCGTTACTACACCGTTACAACGAGAGCAAATGGTCTCACAGAACCCTCTTATAGTGCTGAGGCAACGGAGATGTCGGGAGGGAAGAGGCTGACTATGCACAAAAGGCACAACAAGGCTTCTGTCTGCTGCTTCTCCTCCTCCTCCCTCCCCCTGAGCAGACCTGTTCCAAGTGGCGCCTGGAAGAAGGGGCGCATTGGTGTCTTTGTTTTTAGGCCTGTTCCTGGGTTTATTTGAGCTGATGTGGTCTATCCAAGGCCATTTTCTGATTCAGAAAATGGCATTGGATAGACCATATCAGCTCTAGATTATTAAATATGGTTTTCTATGGGCGACTATTAGATGGCATATGTTCTGTATTAGAAACTAGAGCTGATGTCATCTATTCAATGCCATTTTCTGAATCAGCACCGCAAATAACCAAACCGAAACTAAAGTTGACCAAAAACTGGGTTGTTGTATGTCTTTCGGGCTGAGTGGCCATGTTCCAGAAGTATTCCCTCCTGACGTTTCGCCCACATCTATGGCAGGCATCGTCAGAGGTTGTGGGGTATGGATAAACTAGGAAAGGAAAAAATATATATCTGTGGAGAGTCCAGGGTAGGGGTCCCCAAACTTTTTAAACAGGGGGCCAGTTCACGATCCTTTGGAACATTGGAGGGCCGGATTATAGTTGGCCACCGAGCAATAACAACAACAACAACAAAAAAGAGTGTTGGAAGAGACCCTTTGGGCCATAGAGTCCAATCTCCTTCTGCCTTTGTGCACCGAAAGCACAAGCAAAGCACCCCTGACAGATGGCCACCCAGCCTCAATGTTATTATTATTATTATTAATAATAATAATAATAATAATACAGTAGAGTCTCGCTTATCCAACGTAAACGGGCCGGCAGAATGTTGGATAAGTGAATATGTTGGATAATAAGGAGAGATTAAGAAAAAGCCTATTAAACATCAAATTAGGTTATGATTTTACAAATTAAGCACCAAAACATCATGTTATACAATGAATTTTAGAGGAAAAAGTAGTTCAATATACAGTAATGCTATGTAGTAATTACTGTATTTACGAATTTAGCACCAAAATATCACGATGTATTGAAAACATTGACTACAAAAATGCGTTGGATAATCCAGAACGTTGGATAAGCGAGTGTTGGATAAGTGAGACTCTACTGTAATAATAATAATAAAGAGGGTTGGAAGAGACCCCTAGGGCCATTTAGTCCAACCCCCTTCTGCCTTTGTGCACCAAAAGCACAAGCAAAGCACCCCTGACAGATGGCCACCCAGCCTCAATGTTGTTAATAATAATAATAATAATAATAATAATAATAATAATAATAATAATAATAATAATAATGAGGGTTGGAAGAGACCCCTAGAGCCATTTAGTCCAATCCCCTTCTGCCTTTGTGCACCAAAAGCACAAGCAAAGCACCCCTGACAGATGACCACCCGGCCTCAATGTTGTTAATAATAATAATAATAATAATAATAATAATAATAATAATAATAATAATAATAATAATAATAATGGTTGGAAGAGAAGAAGAGACCCCTTGGGTCATTTAGCCCAACCCCCTTCTGCCTTTGTGCCGTGGGAGCTGGATAAATGGCTTTGATGGGCCGCATCCTGCCCCCGGGCCTTAGTTTGGGGACCCCTGGTCCAGGGTGTGGCAAGATATATTCTTTCCTTTCGTTACTTAGTTTCTCCATACCTCACAACCTCTGAGGATGCCTGCCACAGATGTGGGCGAAATGTCAGGAGAGAATACTTCTGGAACATGGCCATACAGCCCGGAAAACATACAACAACCCTGTGATCCCGGCCATGAAAGCCTTCGACAACACATTGACCAAAAACTGATTTGTAACCCTTTTGTTACTAATGTTGGAAAGTGGTCCCTGGTCAAAGTTGTCCCTTTGGGAACCACTGGTTTAGAGCAAGCCATGCCACGATCGAGCAGGATAAGGAACACGGCCAGTCCTCTTCACTAAGAGCAACGTTCTGGCACAGACACCAGGATGTGTGTAGTGCTGCTTTTGGCAAACCCTGACTCAAACAAAGTGCCAGAGAAGCCAGTCTGAAAGAGCCAGGAGGAAGACGTGCCCCGTCCAAAGAACATCAAGAGTCCTACCTGATGAGATTGTGTCTGTTTTCTTCCCTTGGGAGATGGCTGGGTGCTCCGGGGAAAGCAGTTAAAACCATTTCCTAATTGAAAGACCTACCAGCTTCTGTCATCACTGGCTCTTATTTGGGAAAAGGCTACATGCATTCGGGACAGACTGTAGGCATACTTTCGTTTTCTTTTTCTTAAAAGACAAGACTATTGTCAAGGTGTGAAGGAGCTTCCCTTTCCTGCCTCCCCTCCAAAAGGAGTATTCTATGCAAAGGCAGACTTGCAAACCTTTCCCTATTGCCTAATAAATATCAGGGCTGCCGGGAGATGCCTACCTTTTCCCCTCCTTCTTGAACCATGCTTTGTGACCCATTTTTCCAAAGTCGGGTACGATGCAATCCGGGCCCTGGAGTGCTGGAGCTTTCCCAAAAAAAGCCGGGAGATTTTGCAACGATTACAGCAACCGGGGAGAAGTAATAGAAAAGTAATAAGTGATCAAAGCGGAGGGTGGCGAAGCCGGAGACATTGGGCAATTCGACAGAAAGCCTTCCTACACAGCTGGGATCTTCCGGGGACGCTGCAAACAAACAGGACTGGTGAGGGTTGGCATGGCAGGCTGGCTTGCATTCCTCAAAAAAGAAACAGGGCAAAGTTGCTGGTTTTGCAACTGTTTGGTTCTAGAACCCAGAAAACACAAGGAGGGAAGGAGGGTTAGCCACACCACTGGGCAATGTGAGGCAGGTGCTGAAGTTGGCATATGCTGGTCACTGACGGGATAGCATTGTGCCCCATAGGCTTGTCCTATAAATGTTGCAATGGCCACAAACCATTCAATTTTTATACATGCAATGTGTATAACTCTTTTGTTTACTTCTGGCCCAATTTTGGCTATACAAATGTGCCCGCATGCCACCAGAGATTGCTATTAAGGTGCTCCAGCAGCAGGGTAGAGAAGAATCTCCCTACTATTAAGGTGCTCCAGCAGCAGGGTAGAGAAGAATCTCCCTGCTATTGAGGTGCTCCGGCAGCAGGGTAGAGAAGGATCTCCCTGCTATTAAGGTGCTCCAGCAGCAGGGTAGAGAAGAATCTCCCTGCTATTGAGGTGCTCCGGCAGCAGGGTAGAGAAGGATCTCCCTGCTATTGAGGTGCTCCGGCAGCATAGTAGAGAAGGATCTCCCTGCTATTAAGGTGCTCCAGCAGCAGGGTAGAGAAGAATCTCCCTGCTATTGAGGTGCTCCGGCAGCATAGTAGAGAAGGATCTCCCTGCTATTAAGGTGCTCCAGCAGCAGGGTAGAGAAGAATCTCCCTGCTATTGAGGTGCTCCAGCAGCAGGGTAGAGAAGAATCTCCCTGCTATTGAAGTGCTCCGGCAGCATAGTAGAGAAGGATCTCCCTGCTATTAAGGTGCTCCAGCAGCAGGGTAGAGAAGAATCTCCCTGCTATTGAGGTGCTCCGGCAGCATAGTAGAGAAGGATCTCCCTGCTATTAAGGTGCTCCAGCAGCAGGGTAGAGAAGAATCTCCCTGCTATTGAGGTGCTCCAGCAGCAGGGTAGAGAAGCATCTCCCTGCTATTGAAGTGCTCCGGCAGCATAGTAGAGAAGGATCTCCCTGCTATTAAGGTGCTCCAGCAGCAGGGTAGAGAAGAATCTCCCTGCTATTGAGGTGCTCCGGCAGCATAGTAGAGAAGGATCTCCCTGCTATTAAGGTGCTCCAGCAGCAGGGTAGAGAAGAATCTCCCTGCTATTGAGGTGCTCCGGCAGCATAGTAGAGAAGGATCTCCCTGCTATTAAGGTGCTCCAGCAGCAGGGTAGAGAAGAATCTCCCTGCTATTGAGGTGCTCCGGCAGCATAGTAGAGAAGGATCTCCCTGCTATTAAGGTGCTCCAGCAGCAGGGTAGAGAAGGATCTCCCTGCTATTGAGGTGCTCCAGCAGCATGGTAGAGAAGAATCTCCCTGCTATTAAAGTGCTCCAGCAGTAGGGTAGAGAAGGAACATTACATAGTGTTATTCAAAAGGCAAATCTGCAATTCCTGAAAATGTCACCCAAGAATCTCAATGCACTGAGGCACCTTTTAAGAAAAGCGTCTAAATCTGCAGGACTGGAGGGAGTGGAAAGATGAAGGGGGTGATGAGGGAAGGGCCCAGCTGGAGTGTATAAAAGTTTATAGAAATAGTGATGCGATCTGGTAACACAGAGAGCCCAGGGTTATCTGATGAAACCAACAGGTAGGAGATTCAGAGGAGACGAAAGAAAATATTTCATTAACATGGGGAATTTAGTCCCAGAAAGAGAGATTCAGGGGGTGTCAAGGATTAAAGGGGGCCTACGTAGCCTGAAGGCACCAGATCCCTTTTGTTCTTGGAAGCAAAGCAGGGACAGACCTGTTACACTATATAACACAGTTTTTGTTCCTGGGTTATAAATGTCATTTCCTAATTGGTGCTATCATTAAAGCTTGGAAAAGGTTTATTAAACTGCAAAATCTTTGTTGGAGTCTGAATAGTGAAAGGTTAAAAATGGTGTATGCTCATTGAGGAAAGTTACAAATGAAATGAGGCCCTGGAATGTAGGAAATAATAGTACTTTGGGGAGAATTCACCATGATTTATAGGAGCTGTAGGTAATGGGATGTATAGTTCACTTGCAATCTAAAAACACTTTGAATTCTACCAATGATGGACCTGGAACTAACTTGGCACACAGACTCCCCCATTAACCAACAAAAAAATACTGGAGGTCTTTGAAGGGAGCTGTAGTTCACCTACATCCAAAGCGCACTATGAACCCAAACAATAATGCATCTGAACCAAACTTGGCATGCAGACCCGATATGCCCACATTTGAATACTGGTGGGTTTTTATGTCCAGGAATTTTTATGTCAAGGAATTCGCCTGGACATTTTGGGGTTGTAGGTACTGGGATGTTGTCAGGATGCAAAAAAAGATCAGCATTCTCCAAGCTGCTCTTCTTCACACCTGCCCAGAACAGGCTGGATAAAGAAGACCATTTGGTTGGGAAGGCTGATTTATGTCTTGATCTGGTCTTCAAACATGGGAAAGGACAATGGAAAGGGAGGTGTGAATGGAGAAGAAGGAACATGAAGGGAGGAGGGAAGCAACAACTTAATATACTGGGGGAAAGAGCAGAAGAAGGGCAGTAGAAGCTTTGCGGTCATCTTGGCAAGGCGGATTCAATAAAGTTTTCCATAGCTCCAAGCTGTGTGAGCCTATCTTTGTGTCCTACACCTTCCAGGAACTGACAGATGTATAGTTCGCCTGCAATCAATGAGCACTCTAAACTCCACCAAAGATGGAATTGGACCAAACGTGGCACACTGAACTCCTATAACCAGCAAAAAATACTGGAGGTCTTTGGGAAAAATTCACCTTGATTTGGGGGAGTTGTAGTTCACCTACATCCAGAGAGCATGTGAACCCAAATACCGATGGATCTGGACCAAACTTGGCACACGTACCCGATATGTGAAAATTTGATTGGGAGGGGGGATGGCCTTCCTTTCTGGGAGTTGTAGTTCACCCACAACCAGAGAAACGGTGACCTCTACTGAGGATAGACCCAGTCCGAACTTGGCATACAGAACCCACATGTGTAACTCAACCTACTGGAAGGGTTTGAGTGGAATGACTATAGTGGAAGTTGTAGTTTACCCTGCAGCCAATGATGCATCCGCAGCAAACTTGCCCAACATAAACTTTAAGTACTGATGGTGTTTCTCAGGGTTAACCTGGCATGGTCTAAGAATAAAAGAGAAGTATTAGAAAGTGGTTTGGAGATGGTACCTCACATCAATTAGATTAAATCAAATTGATAAGAAATACTCTAAGCAGTGCTGGAGGGGCTGCCAGGAAAATGGTACATATATACATATGTGGTGGTCCTGTAAATATGTTCAAAAATTTTGGGAGAATGTTTTTAAAGAAATAAAGGGAATCACCAAAACAGAAATAATAGGAACGCCTGAAATAGCACTGTTGTCATTTATGGATAATATTCAAGTATCAAAAGAGTTAAAGGAACTAATCGCCAGCAGCAAGATTGTTAATAGCCAAAAAATGGAAAGGAAGGGAGGAGTGCCAATTGGAAAAATGGTATAAGGAGATTTGGGATATTGCAATAAATGATAAATTGACATGTAAGATTAAAATTAAAAGAGAGATATTAAAAAAGGATGATTTTGGGAAGATATTGGGAAAATTTATAGAGTTTGTATATGTAGAAGGTAAGGGGGAAAAACCTGTAAAAGAAACAATGGAATTTTGGAAATAAATATTGTAATTGGCTGGTCTGGGGTGAAGGGATAGCACTAGGTGAGGGGTAATAAAAGGTAAATAATATGAGTATGTAATATAGAGACTGAAAATACTATATGAGCTTGATATACATAACTCTGTATTGCAAATTTGTTAAAGAATGTATAAGTTTTAAGTATAAATAAATAAAAATAATAATAAAAAAATAACCTGGCATGATGTCAGTTGTATTTGATCCACAACCTTATGCATTTTGTACAATGAAAAAAATGACTTTTTCAAATAACCCAGGCAACGCCGGGTACCCAAGCTAGTAGTGATATGAATTCAGATGCGAGATTGCCAGCAAATAGCAGGGGCTGAAGGCTAAATTTCAGAGGAAGGCAATGGTTATACCTGGCCTAAGAAAACCTGCCTGAACTATACTTCCCAGGATAGGGCCATAGAAGTTAAAGAAGAAACACAGTGCTATAACTCCCATTCATTTTCAGGTACGAAAGTACTGTTTGCAAACAACCAGCTTTCCCAAATCCGGGTCTTTCTAGGGAAAAACAACTCTGGTGGCAACCTATTTCCATAGCTGCCCAAGAGCAGGATTATAATGATGAAAGAATTACCAAATTCAATAGTCAATCATTTTTTAGACACATATAGACAGAGATATGTTGTGCTCAGCATATAAGGGTGAGAAAAAAAACCTATCTTACTACAAAATCCCATTTGATGTGTTGTGGCACGAAAGTGTTTTTCACTGCATTTTTACAGCATGATCTCATGTACCCTGCAAAACGGGGTACGCCCAAAACAGCAGGTATTTTATGGGATACACGCAGAGCAAATATATACACAATTAAGGAAAGGAGGAGAAAAAAACACCACTCGCCGGGAGAGAGGCAGAGACAGCAAGAAAGAGTATTGGTAAATATTGAAATCAGCTGGCATCTGTGCCAGCTCCACTCCCAAAGAGAGAGGTTTGCAACATTAATATTGAGATATATCTGAAGATATATATGTGTTTGTTAAAAGTCAAGAGCCAGCATAATTTTCCAGGAGCCAGTTAGTGGGAAAACTGGATTCTTGACCTCTTTTGTGAAGGTTAAAATCACCTAGCCAGCATTTTTAGCGGGTCAGATCGTCAGTGGCTAAGAGGATTTCTGCATATTTGGATACATTTGTGTATATAATGACCATCATCCTGCAACCATGAGGCTGGAGGGGGATTTGAAAAGCATTTAGGCCTCGGCCAAGGACTTCCCAATTATTAGCCAAGAATAACTTACAAGAATATCCATGCCCTGTATAAAGTATACACATTAATCCAACTGGATGATTTATACAATCCATATATTTAGGGACATAAGCATATTAATTGTATGTTAGTTAATCGGCATGGACAAGGCAAATGGGGCAGTCAAGAAGTTTGCTGCAACTCACAGATCCTACTCAGACCCTGTTTAAGGCACTTGGATTGGAATTAAATACAGGACTTTGTGAATGGCAAGAACCCACTTTGCCAAGATACAAGGAACAGGAGCAAGTGAAGCACTGGGAAAATGCAAGAATTAATGTGGTGAATCGAGATCTGGGGCAGTTGTTTCCAACCTGTAGTGGTCCCCAAGCACTAAAATATGGTCTGCGGTCTCAATGTTACAACACCGTTGCAACAAGAGTGACTGTTCTCATGAAACCCTCTTATAGTGCCAAGGTGACCGGGATGTTGGGAAGGGAGAAGCTGACTACCCACAAAAGGCTCGAGAACAAGCCTCCTGACTGCTGCTTCTCCTCCTCCTCCCTCCCACCTGGAAGCGGCACCTTGGTGTCTTCGTTTTTTAGGCCTGTTCCTGGGGTTATTTGGGGTGACGATTCAGAAAATTGCATTGGATAAACCACATCAGCTCTAGATTATTAAATACGGTTTTCTGCAGGCGAGCAGATGGCGACAACTGAATGGCATATGTTCTGTATCACAAACTAGAGCTGATGTGGTCTATCCAATGCAATTTTCTGAATCAACACCCCAAATAAGCAAACTGAATCTAAAGTTGACCAAAAACTGATTTGAAAACCTTTTAGTACAGTAGAGTCTCACTTATCCAACACTCGCTTATCCAATGTTCTGGGTTATCCAACACATTTTGTAGTCAATGCTTTCAATATATCGTGATATTTTGGTGCTAAATTCATAAATACAGTAATTACTACATAGCATTACTGCGTATTGAACTACTTTTTCTGCCAAATTTGTTGTATAACATGATGTTTTGGTGCTTAATTTGTAAAATCATAACCTAATTTGATATTTAATAGGCTTTTCCTTAATGCCTCCTTATTATCGAACATATTCGCTTATCCAACATTCTGCCAGCCCGTTTATGTTGGATAAGTGAGACTCTACTGTACTCATGTTGGAGAGCAGTCGCCGGTCAAAGGGGTCCCTGGGCAAAAAAAAAGTCGAGACTCACTGATCCGGGAGGTCAAAACAAGAGAAAATGCACCCAACCCATGCTAAGATCAGCCAGGAGTATCTTCATGAAAAATTGTGACTTTTTTGGAGAAATACCACCAGATTTTCTCTGTTCTGCTGGGGCAAAATTGCTTCCTCAGCAGAGATCTCGGAGTTTAAGAATGGAAAGGAAGAGTAAGATCCTTTGCTGCCTAAGGACAAGGGCAAAAGGATGTCTCTGATGTGAGTTCTAACTCCATAGAGACTCGAAGGAAAGGGAAACAGCTTTGAGAAATGATTTTTTAAAAAGAACATAAGCTTCTAGTCCACACAAGAGCGGTATAAAGAAAGAAAGCTTCCTTGGGATACAACTAGGATGACCCAGAGTTTGGTGTGGAATTGGTTTGTTTGTTTTTTACCTGCTCTCAGTCTGTCAGCGCCGGCCCTGTTTTCCTTTCCTCCCAATCTCCTTTTTAACAGGCAAAATGTTTGGAGAAGTTTATGGAGCCTTTTAAAAAATCCGACAACAATCAAACGGCTTAAACAAAAAAGGGCGTGTTGCCACAGGGAGGCCAGGCAGCCATGGAAACCACCGGTCCTTTGCGTTGGCCCAGGTGGAAACACACGCGTGGCAGAAGACGCAATTCCCTTCCAAAAAGTAAAAATAAAAAAGAGTCACCGAGAACTAAAAACAGTGGGAAGAAAAACGCAAGGCTCACCTGTCACACATACGTTAAATCCAGGGGTGAAAAGCCATAATCTCGGTTTCTTCCTGCTCTCTTTGGGTGCAAGCAAAGCATAGTCCGTAAATGCACATCTCCAGGACTTCAGATCTGTGCACTATATCAGTGGTCCCAACCTTTTCTTAACCAGGGACTAGTCTCCAACATCTATATATATAAAAGGGTAATGAAATTTCGGCCTAGGACAAAACAACAAAACTACACATCCCAGAAACACTAAACTTGGCAGCACAACCCCTCATCCATGCCTCTACGTTCATACAACAAAAATAAAATAAAAATAAAAGCCTAATTAGAGGGAGAAGAATAATTGTTTTTATCCAATTGCTGCCAGTTAGAAGGCTAAGCTCTGCCCACTTGGTCTCCTAGCAACCCACTCAGCCCAGGGCACAGGCAGTGTTAGGCCTCACTTAGGCCTCTTCCACACTGCCTATAAAATACAAATTATCTGATTTTAACTGGATTATACGGCAGTGCAGACTCAAGGCCCTTCCACACAGCTATGTAACCCATTTATAATCTTATATTATCTGCTTTGAACTGGATTATCTTGACTCCACACTGCCATATAATCCACTTCAGTGTGCATTTTATACAGCTGTGTAGAAAGGGCCTCATATAATCCAGTTCTAAGCAGATAATATAAGATACTTTATTTCCCATACCACCATACTTCGCCACAGCAACGCGTGGCCGGGCACAGCTAGTTAGTACTAAAAGGGTAACAAATCAGTTTTTGATCAACTTTAGATTCGGTTTGGTTATTTGGAGTGCTGATTCAGAACATTGCATTGGATAGACCACATCAGCTCTAGTTTCTGATACAGAACATATGCCATCCAGTAGTTGCCATCTGCTCACCCATAGAAAACCGTATTTAATAATTTAGAGCTGATGTGGTCTATCCAATACAATTTTCTGATAATCCCAGGAATAGACCTAGAAACAAAGACACCAGAAGCCACATGGAACGGCTCCGCTCAGGGGAAGGGAGGAGGAGGAGAAGCAGCAGTCAGGAGGCTTGTTATTTAATAATCTAGAGCTAATGTGGTTGTACTAATCTTGTGTGGGTAGTTTGCCTCTCCCCTCCCGACATCCCCATTGCCTTGGCACTATAAGAGGGCTTTGAGAGATTAGTAGCTCTTGTTTCCGCATGGTTTCGAGGCAACGGTATAGTAATGGTGAGGTTACGGACCATATCTTCATTCTTGCAGACCAGTGGTGGTCAGCAGACCATGTGCTGTGAAGCACTGAGCTATATGAATCAGGCAGAGCCTTATGATCCTTGGGGAGGACTTTCTTTGGTTCTACCACTAACACAGAATGCAGGAGACGGCCTTGTTGGTGGTGATTCCCAAAGGTTAAGCCGCCTTTTCCCCTTTCACCAGAAGCCAAATACCTTTTCACTTCAAAATGAACTGGTTTCCGAGGGTCATTTTATGCTATACATATCCTCTGTTGTCAATTATTTTGTCATATTGTTTGAATTCATGGATTGTGTTTTAACCTATGTTGATGTTGGGCTTGTCCCCATGTAAGCCTCCCCGAGACCTTTCGGGGAGATCAAGGTGGGATATAAAAATTAAGTTATCATTATTATTATTATTATTATTATTATTATTATTATTATTATTATTATTATTTGAAATACAACAAGATGAGTCCACAACAGATACTCTGCTGGCTGTTGTACTGGATCACACGCCGGACACTTCCCAAGTATCTAGGACTGTGTGATGTAATATTATTATTATTATTATTATTATTATTATTATTACTACTACTACTACTATTTGAAACACAACAAGATGTGTCCACAGCAGACACTCTGCTGGCTGTTGTATTGGATCACACGTCGGACACTTCCCAAGTGTCTAGGACTGTGTGATGTGTTGTTGTTGTTGTTGTTGTTGTTATTGTTATTATTTGAAACATAACACAGCAGGCACTCTGCTGGCTGTTGTATTTGATCACACGTCGGACACTTCCCAAGTCAATAATGCGAGCACATCCCAGTAAGGTGGCCTTCTGCAGCTGGCAAGTGGGGATTTTGTCAGCCCCGATTGTGTTTAAGTGCAGGCCAAGGCCTTTAGGCACTGCACCTAGTGCGCTGATCACCATTGGGACCACCTTGCCTGGCTCGTGCCAGAATCTTTGCAATTCGATCTTTTCTTGTTTCTCTTCAATCCATTATTATTATTCTTATTATTATTATTATTATTATTATTATTATTATTATTATTATTTGTTTGAAAGGATTCTAGTAAAAAGGTAAAGGTTTTCCCTGACGTTAAGTCCAGTCGTGACCGACTCTGTGGGTTGGTGCTCATCTCCATTTCTAAGCTGAAGAGCCAGCATTGTCCATAGACACCTCCAAGGTCATGTGGCCGGCATGACTGCATGGAGCACCGTTACCTTCCCACTGGAGCGGTACCTATTGATCTACTCACATTTGCATGTTTTCGAACTGCTAGGTTGGCAGGAGCTGGGGCTAACAGCGGGCGCTCATTCCGCTCCTGGGATTTGAACCTGGGACCTTTTGGTCTGCAAGTTCAGCAGCTCAGCGCTTTAACACACTGTGCCACCAGTCTTAAAATTAAGTGCTACACATCTTAAAATTCTATGGCATTTTATTACAAAATGAGCCAGTTATTTCATTTTGGTTGGTTGTTTCACGCTTTTACATTTTGGCAAGCTGGGGAAAAGACAGGGGAAAAAATACACTAAGAGTCAATAATCCACTGTGGGAAGGACAGGATTGAAAGGGTCAAGAGCAAGCCAGGGCACCCCCAAAAGTGTGCTCTTCTAATGCAGATAATTGAGTTAAAGTGTGAGGATTTGCTGCCCTTAAGCCTCCCGAGTGAGCTCTTTCACCTTAAAGAAAGGAGAGGTGACACCGGCAGGGGATTTTTTTGCCCTGGACTGACTGTAGAAAACTCCGGGGAAATTGACGTTGCAACTCACCAATGAAAACAGGGATCCACCTGACTAGGCAAGATCTGGTCAAGATGGCAAAGGCTATTTATGTGGGCGAATTCACAAGCAAAGAGAAGTTGCAGCAGTTTACTTCTGCCTGAGCCCACTGGGGAAAAAACAACACTCAGGCCCCTATCTGTGCTCCAACCAATGTAAGGGGAAAGTGGGAGGAGGAGAGATAAGCAGACTTTTTCTTTCAAAGATGGGTGATGGATGAATCAGGACGGTCCCTGCCCCATTGGGACAGTTGGAAGGAACACATACAAAGAAGATTATTATCTAATCTGCTCTTGGGTTTACATTTCGATTTGAATGTTCTGAGAAATGAGAAGGAGGGAGAGAAGGAGTGGAATTGTAGTAGTTGTTGTTGATGATCACCTGTGTGGTACATTCTGTACAAAAGTTCAATACAGGCAGTACCGAGTTACAAACATCCGACTTACAAATAACTCCTAGTTAAGAAAGTGAGAGAAATCCCCCCTCCCCAAGAGGAAATTTACTCCTGGAAGAGTAAAGCGTCTCCACTGAATCCTTGTTGTTTCCACAACAAGCTACATTTTTCAAAATCAGAAAGTGAGGGAAAATCTTCTGAACAAGGGCACAGACAGCAAAACGAACACAACAGAGGTGTTCACTTTTCCCTATTCTACCCAAAGCTTTACATACATACAGTAGAGTCTCACTTATCCAACATAAACAGCCCGGCAGACATTGGATAAGCAAATAATAAGGAGGGATTAAGGAAAAGCCTATTAAACATCAAATTAGGTTATGATTTTACAAATGAAGCACCAAAACATCATGTTATACAACAAATTTGACGGAAAAAGTAGTTCAATACGCAGTAATGTTATTTACGAATTTAGCACCAAAATATCACGATGTTTTGAAATCACTGACTACAAAAATGCAATGGATAATTCAGAATGTTGGATAAGTGATACTCTACTGTATATATACATACATATACACACAGACATACACACACATACACACACACACACACAGTGTTCCCTCACTACTTCGCAGACTCGCTGTTTCGCAGTTTTTTAATAAACACTGAAATAATATTATAAATCACACACACACACACACACACACACACACACATATATATAAATCATATATATATATAATATAAATCATATATATTATCCAAGCTAAACGGGCCAGCAGAACCTTAGATAAGTGAATATCTTGGATAATAAGGAGGGATTGAGGAAAAGCCTATTAAACATCAAATTAGGTTATAGTTTTACAAATTAAGCACCAAAACATCATGTTTTATAACAAATTTGACAGAAAAAGTAGTTCAATACGCAGGAATGCTATGTAGTAATTACTGTATTTATGAATTTAGCACCAAATATCACGATATATTGAAAACATTGACTACAAAAATGGCTTGGATTATCCAGAATGTTGGATAAGCGAGTGTTGGATAAGTGAGACTCTACTGTACTAGTTTTAGTATCCAGCATTGCCTGGGCTATTTGAAAAAGTCAGTTTTTCCACTGTACAAAATGCATAAGGTTATGGGTGAACTACAACTCACACTATGCCAGGTTAACCCCAAGAAACTCCATCAGTACTTAAAGTTCGTTTTGTTGGGTAAGTTTTCTCTGGATGCATCATGGGTGAGGTTCAGTGTGCTCTCTGGCTGTAGGGTGAACTACAACTCCCAGTATGGTGTGCCAGTCCGCTCAAAGCTCTCCAGTAACATACAATTCTTTATTGATTAGTCACTTTTGACCATATCAAAACATGTAAAACATACAATACGTACACACTTACGCATACATACAATAAAACCATGTAAAGATACAAAACATCCCAGTCCGCTCAAATCTCTCCAGTAGGTTACGTTAGTCATGGGGGTTCTGTGTGCCACGTTTGGTCCAGGTCCATCATCAGTGGAGGTCACCGTTTCCCTGTTTGTGAGTGAACTACAACTCCCAGAAAGGAAGGTCAGTTCCCCCAAACCCCTCCAATCATCAAATTTTGGCGTATCAGGTCTGTGTGCCAAGTTTGGCCCAAATCCATCAGTGTTTGGGTTCACAGTGCTCTCTAGATGTAGGTGAACTACAACTCCTCCAATTCAAGGTGAATTTCCCCCAAAGACCTTCAGTATTTTTTCCTAGTCATGTGGGCTCTGTGTGCCAAGTTTGGTCCAATTCCATCTTTGGTGGAGTTCAGAGTGCAAATTGGTTGCAGGTGAACTATACATCCCAGTACCTACAACTCCTATAAATCATGGTGAATTCTCCCCAAACCTGTCTAGTATGTTCAGTTACTGATCAATTCCTTTGCCTGCTGTGTGCCATAGAAAAGAACAGGAAAGGGTTATGCGAGAGGTAGTGGGCGGAGTCATGCAAATTACACACCAATGGAGAGAGTTAGAAACACTGGGATGTCTGTGGTGGAGGAAAAAACAGAAAAGCTAGGAAAAAATTGTCCCTGTATGAAAGCTTTCACTTGGGTGGTGGGCAGGATGGTGTTTGTGGAGGATATTGACATGGCTCTTGGATATGTTTATGTCACTCACTATAACCTGAAATGTCATCGAAGGAGGGCCATTGATGTCTCCTGAGTAGTGGGAGATATAGCTATTTCTGGAAGTGAGAGCCTGTCTGTGTAAGCAGAGACCTCAGCCACACACACACACACATATGGAGTTACACTGTTCCAACTTACATACAAAATCAATTTAAGAACAACTAACTTGTCTGTAACTGAAGGACTGCCTGTATATAGGATCTGAGAGGGTAGTCTCTCTGCTGCCACGGACTCACTGGGCAACCATGAGGAAGTCACTTATTTCTCATGATAAATACAACTGAGCTTAATTTTCAAAACTGCCGTATAAGGATTGGCAAAGCATCGCCAGAAAGTTCATAGTCCAAAAGCGTCACCACGTGTACAGAACCAGGGTGTTAACTACTGATACAAAGCTCGTGAGATCTCTTTGAACAGGACAGAAATATCAGAGGTGGACAATCTGGGTGAGCTGAGCACATGCGTTTTCCCCAGTCTTTGCCACATTAGAGGCAGTGGTGCAAGTCTAAGCTGTGGATGCCAAGGATGTTTTGCTTAGTCTGCATTTTGAAGCGAAACAACCAAATTTGCACTTCGTAACCAAATGTGTGGGTTAGAGCCGCTGTGAATTCTAAATTTTAAGACAGTTCTCAGCTCAAAAAAAGCCATGCAATGTGCCTACGTTAAAGAAAAATGCTCACAAAAATACATCAGGGTTGTGGAACCCATTTAGAGTGGCATGACGAATCCCATGGGGCAGTTGATCGTCAAACAGAAAGCCATACAGTTTAATTGCAAATGTGATTTTGGGAAGATCTTTTGAGTAATAGCAAGATCTTGGACAAGAATAAGCTCTGAGCCCTTTGATGGAGGACTATATGAAAGGCAAGGTCGCTCTTTTAGGACAGAAAATAGATCCAGACAGCATTCCTCAACAAGCTGACAAAAGACAACAGAAAATTCCGGAGAAATTCCAGCTTGACTCAACCGAATGGCTAAAAACACACACACAATAATGGAAAAGAAAAGGTATTTTTTGGTACCGGTTACTGGGCTCTCCAGTCTCCCCAAGGGAGTTTTTTTTAAATAAAAAAAGTGGGAGAGTCACGTAAAGTGAGTGAAAAAGGCTTAATTAGAGAGCGGGAGAAGTTTTCCCACACCAGCTCAAACAGGGAGTACTTTTGATGTCAGAAGGGAAAGTATGATTCACGGGCGCATCTTTGCAGAATAGGCCTCCCATGGAAGAGAGACAGACTTTGCAAAAGTTGCACTTTGGACTGTTGACATCCAGCCAGGATTCGGGAACTTGTAGTCCAGAAAGCAATTTTTCCAGTCGTTGGGAAGGAACTGTGACAGATCAATCTGCCACAGACTGGTGGTCAAGACAACTAGGAATCATAGAATCATAGAATAGTAGAGTTGGAAGAGACCTCATGGGCCATCCAGTCCAACCCCCCGCTAAGAAGCAGGAAATGGCATTCAAAGCACCCCCGACAGATGGCCATCCAGCCTCTGCTTAAAAGCCTCCAAAGAAGGAGCCTCCACCACGGCCCCGGGGAGAGAGTTCCACTGGTGAACAGCCTTTCTCACAGTGAGGAAGTTCTTCCTGATGTTCAGGTGGAATCTCCTTTCCTGTAGTTTGAAGCCATTGTTCCGTGTCCTAGTCTGCAGGGCAGCAGAAAACATGCTTGCTCCCTCTTCCCTATGACTTCCCTTCACGTATTTGTACATGGCTATCATGTCTCCTCTCAGCCTTCTCTTCTGCAGGCTAAACATGCCCAGCTCTTTAAGCCGCTCCTCATAGGGCTTGTTCTCCAGACCCTTAATCATTTTAGTCGCCCTCCTCTGGACGCTTTCCAGCTTGTCAACATCTCCCTTCCATTGCGGTGCCCAGAATTGGACACAGTGTGATTCCAGGTGTGGTCTGACCAAGGCAGAATAGAATAGAGGGGGAGCAGGACTTCCCTGGATCTAGACGCTATTCCCCTATTGATGCAGGCCAGAATGCCATTGGATTTTTTTAGCTGCCGCATCACATTGTTGGCTCATGTTTAACTTGTTGTCCACAAGGTCTTGTTCGCACACACTGCTATCTAGCCAGGCATCATCCCCCATTCTGTATTTTTGCATTCCATTTTTTCTGCCAAAGTGAAGTATCTTGCATTTGTCCCCGTTGAACTTCATGTTGTTAGTTTCGGCCCATCTCTCTAGTCTGTCAAGATCGTTTTGAATTCTGCTCCTGTCTTCTGGAGTGTTAGCTATCCCTCCCAGTTTGGTGTCATCTGCAAACTTGATGATCGTGCCTTCTAACCCTTCGTCTAAGTCATTAATAAAGATGTTGAACAGAACCGGGCCCAGGACGGAGCCCTGCGGCACTGGTGAAGAGTGAGTTCTTGACCCAATCTGCTCCCTGTTGGCTACTCGTCCTTCCCATCTCTGGACATCCATGGTCTTGGGCCACAAGGAAATGCCAAGTGCCCAAGGGTTTCCATCCCCGGAGGCTGTGAGGGCCGGAAAGGCTAAAGGGGCGCGTCAGCCATTCTGGCATCGACCTCTCCGGCTCATTCAAATATTTCCTTTTCTATTCTTTTTTTAAATTTAATGTCCCCCGTAATTCATCTGTCCCCAAAGGTAATCAATAGAGTCTGTAATGAAAATTTGAGCCATATTTTACGATCCGCTCGCAGGAGAAAGGACCTCATCAGCAGGACCGGCCTTGGCTTGCAGCAGCGCTCCCAACTTGGGGACTGGTCCCCTCCCTCCCTCCCTCCCTACCTTTGCAGAAACCTTCATAGAAAGAAAGGGACTCTTCCTGGCAACACATTTGTCCCCAGCACAAACCTGGTCTGACTGCTTTCTATTTCGATGAGAAGGTCTCTTGAAGATGACTTCTCACAAAAAGGCAGTGGAAGAGAGGCATGTATAGCCACTGCCTCATTCCACTGGTCCATCTGTGGGTGAAAACTCCCAACCCATGGGGGGAAATAACCCAATAAAGCCATGCCTAAGCTCTGCAGCCCCGGTGGCGAAGTGTGTTAAAGCACTGAGCTGCTGAACTTGCAGACCGAAAGGTCCCAGGTTCAAATCCCGCGAGCGGAGTGAGCGCCAGCTGTTAGCTCCAGCTTCTGTCAACCTAGCAGTTTGAAAACATGCCAATGTGAGTAGATCAATAGGTACCGCTTTGGCAGGAAGGTAACGGCGCTCCATGCAGTCATGCCAGTGGCCACATGACCTTGGAGGTGTCTATGGACAACGCCGGCTCTTTGGCTTAGAAATGGAGATGAGCACCAACCCCCAGAGTCAAACATGCCTGGACTTAACATCAGGGAAAACCTTTACCTTTACCTTAAGCTCTGCAGAAGAATGCTAGGATGTGTTGTCAAAGGCTTTCATGGCCAGGATCACGGGGTTGCCGTGTGTTTTCGGGACTGTATGGCTATGTTCCAGAAGTATTCTCTCCTGACATTCCGCCCATACCCATGGAAGGCATCCTCAGAGGTTGTGAGATATAGTATACTTCACAACCTCACATATACTTCACAACTTCTGAGGATGCCTGCCTTAGATGTGGGTGAAATGTCAGGAGACAATACTTCTGGAACATGGCCATACAGCCCAGAAAACACACAACTGAATGCTAGGATGCAAAACAATTATCTTGCTGTGTTTTGAAAGCAGATACAAAACATGTCATCTATTAGGTAAAGGGTAAAGGTTTCCCCTGATGTTAAGTCCAGTCATGTCTGACTCTGGGGGTTGGTGCTCATCTCCATTTCTAAGCCAAAGAGCCAGCGTTGTCCGTAGACAACTCCAAGGTCATGTGGCCGGCATGACTGCATGGAGCGCCGTCATCTATTACAATTATCTAAAGTAGTGGTTTCCAACCTTTTTTTGACCAGAAACCACTTTGACCAGGGATCACCCTAGGAGCCCCGGTGGCGCAGTGTGTTAAAGCACTGAGCTGCTGAACTTGCAGACCGAAAGGTCCCAGGTTCAAAGCCCGGGAGCGGAGTGAGCGCCCGCTATTAGCTCCAGCTTCTGCCAACCTAGTAGTTTGAAAACATGGAAATGTTAGTAGATCAATAGGTACCGCTCCGGTGGGAAGTAATGGTGCTCCATGCAGTCATGCCAGTGACCACATGACCTTGGAGGTGTCTATGGACAACGCCCGCGCTTAGGCTTAGAAATGGAGATGAGAACCAAACCACAGAGTCAGACATGACTGGACTTAACGTCAGGGGAAATCCTTTACCTTTACCCACTCTCCAACATTAGTACCAAAAGGATTACAAAACAACTTTAGATTTGGTTTGGTTATTTGGGGTGCTGATTCAGAAAATGGCACTGGATAGACCACATCGGCTCTAGTTTCTGATACAGAACATATGCCATCCAGTTAGTCACCATCTGCCCACCCACAGAAAACCATATTTAATAAGCCTCGGCACTATAAGATGGTTTCGCGAGACTAGTCGCTCTCGTTACAACAGTGTAGTAACTGTGATGCCACAGACCATATTTTAGTTCTTGTGGATCACTGGTGGTCCACGGACCAGAGGTTGGGAACTATTGATCTAAAGGAAAGGAAGAATGCAAGTGAAACATAAATGTAGGAACAAACGAATAAACTTCCTCCACAAGTGTAGAAAAGAGTGGCTTGGACGCA
Source organism: Anolis carolinensis (assembly GCF_035594765.1). NCBI lineage: Eukaryota > Metazoa > Chordata > Lepidosauria > Squamata > Anolidae > Anolis > Anolis carolinensis. The sequence goes on along the minus strand of NW_026943826.1, from coordinate 4,926,017 downwards.
ATAAAGTTTAATTGATCTGCCTCCATTAGTAAAAGGTAAAGGTTTCCCCTGACGTTACGTCCAGTCGTGTCTGACTCTGGGGGTTGGTGCTCATCTCCATTTTTAAGCTGAAGAGCCGGCATTGTCCGTAGACACCTCCAAGGTCATGTGGCCGGCATGACTGCATGAAGCGCCGTTACCTTCCCGCCGGAGCCATACCTATTGATCTTCTCACATTGGCATGTTTTCCAACTGCTAGGTTGGCAGAAGCTGGAGCTAACAGCGGGCGCTCAATCCACCTGGGACCTTTTGGTCTGCAAGTTCAGCAGCTCAGTGCTTTAACACACACTATACACTATTTTAAGTCTTTATCAATCAATCATGTATTGATAAATCGCTTCCTTCTCCTCCCGTTGCCATTTGGGCTCCTTTTCTCTCCCTTTGGCTTCTCCTTCCTCCCTTCCTTAGGCTGTAAATTGTAATTTTTTATGATTTATAATAGTCTTTTAGAGTTTATTGAAAAACTGCGAAACAGCGAATCAGAGAAAAGTGAACCGCGAAGTAGTGAGGGAACACTGTACTTCATTTGTAGACATTCAAAAACTTCATCTGTTCTTTGATTCTATTCTTTGATTCCTCTGATCTTCCCACCCAATTGTCAAGTCTGCCTTCCCCAACCCAGATACTTTGGAATCCCATCATCCACAGTCCAACATATCTGGGGAGTGCTGAGTTCGGACATATGTAAGCAGATAAATCATTGTAATGCATTGTCCGGACCAAGAGATTTCACCATAGGATTCCAACATCAGGTCCCTTCTCCAGCAGCGTCTGGTGTAGATCTCCTTGGATGTCATCTGTCAGGGAAGTGATGACATCTCTGTGCTTTCGAGTTCTGAATCGCTGTCTTGATGAAGATGCCGCCTGGCTTTTAAGATGGGGAAAAGCAATTAGTGGGCCCTGGGGACCCAGAGCTGGCCAACTTGTCACTTTAGGCAATGGATCTCGTGGCTGGTGTGCTTGGAGGCTGGCTGTCTCATGGCGGAGTGTGCTACGGGAAACGCTATCAAATGACGACTCGTATTCTGGGTATATCGAGGCAAGGGACCAGAGCTGTTGTCTTGGCCTGTAAAATTCCTAGACATAGGGCTTTGTTTTTGGTGGCACCTCAGAAAGCATGCATGCACCGACCCAAGGACAGGATGGTGCCTCTTGCTCCGTTCAGTTTCTGATGGGACTAACAGTGGATAATGCACTAGAAGGCTCCACCAAGTTCAAGGGTCCTGCCAAGAGAGAGAGATACTAAGCAAGAGCTGGAAAGGATTTGTGTTTGGCTCTCTCTTCCTCGCTGCATCTGTGCACATGACTACATGTGCTCTATCCCCAATAGATCACAGGATTTATTTCCTAGCTCATGTCTCCCATCGTTGCTGATCTTTGGGTGGATGGAGGAGTCAGTCCAATAGGATCTAGAGGACTCTCTTCTCCATCCCTGGACTCTTGGGTGACAGAAGCAGCCCAGCTTCTCCTCATTTTGGGCTCCTAAATGGTAGGAGAGTGTTTGGTCCTGTGCGGAGTCTTGTGTAGCCCTGAGAAAGAGCACGGTATGACAGTTTCCAGAACTACATGGATTTCACTAAGCATCTTTGCCATGGAGGGATGTGCTGCCATTATTTCTGCTGCCGTGGCTCTTACAGCCATAAATCCCTGACGGTTGCCTACTTTGCTTTGGTCATTGCATTTCAGCAAAGCGAAGCCCCTGATGTGTTATGTCCGACTCCCTCCGGACACTGGCCGCTCCTGAAGGTGAAATATGCCCTGCTTCTGGGAATCAGGTGGGGAGAGGTTCCAGGAACAGAGTTCCCTGGGGTCACGTCTTCTGTTTTCAGGCCGGTCTGCACTCTTGGGCATCAAAGTGGCCCGTAATCTGCCAGGCAGCACAGAAATGACACAGATGTTGGTGTTCCAGCATCTTTGGCTCATTTAAGGAGGTTGAAGATAAAATCTGAATATTCCCATCTCAAGATTTTTTGAAACTTCAGAAATGACATATGAATAATGCCCCCAAAGTGCCAAAAACTTAACGAAAGTCTGAAAGTCAGCTGCTACATGCACAGGGATCTGTTTAGGATAAAAGTACAGTTTGACAAATAACCATGAAGGTCACTCACTTTGGAATTTAAGCTACCATCTCCAATAGGAGAAAGAGCCCAGGTGGATGCTGTAATACCATGCCAAATGAACCTTGGGTGGCAGAACCTATTTCACCTAGCTCTGGTTAGACAATATGTTCTTAAATATTTTCAGTGTGTCTAATAGAGCCCCAGTGGCGATGTGTGTTAAAGCGCTGAGCTGCTGAACTTGCAGACGAAAGGTCCCAGGTTCAAATCCCGGGAGTGGAGTGAGCGCCCGCTGTTAGCCCCAGCTCCTGCCAACCTAGCAGTTCGAAAACATGCCAATGTGAGTAGATCAATAGGTACGGCTCCGGCGGGAAGGTAACAGCGCTCCATGCAGTCATGCCTATGGCCACATGACCTTGGAGGTGTCTATGGACAACGCCGGCTCTTCGGCTTAGAAATGGAGATGAGCACCAACCCCCAGAGTCGGTCACGACTGGACTTAACGTCAGGGGAAACCTTTACCTTTTACTAAAATCTATATATATAAAAGAGTGATGGCATCAGGGCAGTGGACAAAACAACAAAACTACAGGCCCCCCCAACCTCAAAATTTGACAACACAACCCATCATTCACGACTCTAGGTTGATACAACAAAAAGAAAAGAAAAATAAAGTCCTAATTACAGGGAGAGGAATAATAGTTTTTATCCAATTGCTGCCAGTTTGAAGGCTAAGCTCCGCCCACTTGGTCTCCTAGCAACCTACTCAGCCTAGGGGACAGGCACAGTTAGGCCTCACTTAGGCCTCTTCCACAGATTATCAGATTTTAACTGGATTATATGGCAGTGTAGACTCAAGGCCCTTCCACACAGCTATATAATCCATTTAGAATCTTATATTATCTGCTTTGAACTGGATTATCTTGACTCCACACTGCCATATAATCCACTTCAGTGTGCATACTAAACATAAAGGCAACCATACAACAGACATTCAATACCACCACTACCTCAACAATTTCTCACCAACACCACCAGACAATGCCACAGCAACGCGTGGCCCGGCACAGCTAGTAATGTATAAATATTAAAATAAATATAGTGTCCCTACTTTGTGGATTTTCACTTATTGCGGGTGCTCCTGGAACCTAACCCCAGCGATAGGTGAGGGAACACTGTACTCGTACAATTTCAGGTTTCTTAGTCCCACAGGAACAAGACTAAGAAATCTGTACACAGCCCTGACTTCTGCACATTGGCCCTGGATGATCTCAGAATGGAAGAATGTACATAAACACCCCATTTGTGGCACTCCTGGCTGCCTCCTTCCAGTCTCCCTCAGGCTTTGGCTTCCAAAAGGGCCACCCAACGGCTCATCCCCTGCTTACCCATCTGGGGGGCTTTGTGGTACAAGAGCTGGTCCCTGGAAAGGGCGCAAAGGCATAGAAAAAAGGACGCTCAAACATTTCACAAGAAATGAAGCACCGGCATGTGTCATGTGTGAATGGAATCGAGGATGTTGCATGCAACCCAAAACTCTAGAGGGGGAAAAAGAGTTCACAAGCTTTGGAAAGGGCGAGAGCGCACGATTTTGGGCACACAGGTGAGAGAGGCGCACGTGTGGGAATTGTGGGGCACACCCAAACGGAGCCCCAACTTGGCTGGCACCGACGCAAGGAAATTCCAAGAAAATGGGCCTGCGCTGGTCCCTCCACCTGCTGGGAGGCACCCGGCCTGACCTCCTTCACCCCTTCATCCCAGCCGGGCAAATCATCGCTGGCTGCCACCGGGATGCTTGTTAAACGCCGTTTTCACAGGGAACCTGAGAAGGCATGCTCCGTGTGGGCTTTCCTAATCTTATTCTTTTTAAGGCTTTTTAATCCAACCACAAAGTGTTTCCTCATGGCGGAGCTTTTTCCTCCCTCTCCAGCTCTTCCAAAACCAAGTTTTACAACCCACTGGGGATGGCCAGCACACGATGGGCCTCTTTCACAAAAAGCTGGGCATTCCCCTTCCCTTGAGACCCCCAAACCCTCTGCCTCTCCAAATCAAAAGCCACTTTCCCCTGTTTGGGCATCTTGGCAGACAAGTCCAGGCTTAAACACACTCCCACCCATCTGTGCCTGGACTTCCAATTCAAGGACAGAGCCTTTGCGCCTGATGGGAGTGAGATACCAACATCTTCTGGAATTGTGGCCCGTTGTCAGGATGTGATCGCCCAGCATTCACACTAGCTGAACTATTTCCATCCTGCCAAAAGCAATTGGGGTGGAGATAGCCTAAATGATTAGAGCAGGGGTCCCCAAACTAAGGTCCGGGGGCCACATGCGGCCCATCAAAGCCATTTATCCGGCCCCCACGGCACAAAGGCAGAAGGGGGTTGGGCTAAATGACCCAAGGGTTCTCTTCTTCTCTTGCAATTATTATTATTATTATTATTATTATTATTATTATTATTATTATTATCATCATCATCATTGAGGCTGGGAGGCCATTTGTCAGGGGTGCTTTGCTTGTGCTTTTGGTGCCCAAGGACAGAAGGGGATTGGACTCAATGGCCCAAAAGGTCTCTTCCAACCCTATTGATTATTATTACTACCCTGTTTCCCTGAAAATAAGATATCCCCAAAAAATAAGACCTAGTAGAATTTTTGCTGAATTGCTAAATATAAGGCCTCCCCCAAAAGTAAGACCTAGCAAAGTTTTTGTTTGGAAGCATGTCCGGCGCCCGCCAAACAAAACACTATAGCATGCAGGATTAGTAAATGTACATCATTATTATTATTATTGTTGTTGTTGTTGTTGTTGTTGTTGTTGTTGTTATTATTATTATACCCCGCCTCCATCTCCCCAGAGGGACTCGGGGCGGCTTACATACCAGTTGTATATGGAAATAATGGTAGTAACAAGAAATTCTTGACAGGAGTCACAGTTTGGTTTAGTTATATTGGTTTGTGATGATAACTACTGTACAGTATAGAATCAATGTTCATTTTTTTTGTTCAACAATGAATATGAATTTTTCTTCATGGAAAAATAAGACATCCCCTGAAAATAAGACCTAGCGCATCTTTGGGAGTAAAAAATAATATAAGACACTGTCTTATTTTCGGGGAAACATGGTAGCTGTGCCCAGCCACGCGTTGCTGTGGCAAAGTATGGTGATATGGGAAATAAAGTCTTGAGGAAATGGTAATAGTTAAGGTAAAGGGTAAAGGTTTCCCCCTGACATTAAGTCCATTATAAATGGGTTATATAGCTGTGTGGAAGGGCCTTGAGTCTACACTGCCATATAATCCAGTTCAAATCAGATAATCTGTATTTTATAGGCAGTGTGGAAGAGGCCTAAGTGAGGCCTAACTCTGCCTGTCCCCTGGGCTGAGTACCCACTCAGCCCAGGGGACAGGCAGAGTTAGGCCTCACTTAGGCCTCTTCCACACTGCCTATAAAATACAGATTATCAGATTATCTGCTAGGAGACCAAGTGGACAGAGCTTAGCCTTCTAACTGGCAGCAATTGGATAAAAACAATTATTTCCCTCCCTCTAATTAGGACTTAATTTTTCTTTTCTTTTTGTTGTATGAACATAGAGGCATGGATGAGGGATTGTGCTGCCAGGTTTAGGATGTGTAGTTTTGTTGTTTTGTCCTAGGCCGAAATTTCATTGCCCTTTTATATATATAGATCATTATTATTATTATTATTATTATTATTATTATTATTATTATTATTATTATTGCTTGGTGGTCAACTATAGTCTGGCCCTCCAACGGTCCAAAGGATCGTGAACTGGCCCCCCGTTTAAAAAGTTTGGGGACCCCTGGATTAGAGCCACCTGGCTAGGAGGTTTGATTTATGGCCATGATCTGGTTTTCAAGCCTGGGAAAGGACTACCAACAGATACAGTAGAGTCTCACTTATCCAACACTCGCTTATCCAACGTTCTGGATTATCCAATGCATTTTTGTAGTCAATGTTTTCAATACATCATGATATTTTGGTGCTAAATTCATAAATACAGTAATGACTACATAGCATTACTGTGTATTGAACTACTTTTTCTGCCAAATTTTGTTGTATAACATGATGTTTTGGTGCTCCATTTGTAAAACCATAACCTAATTTGATGTTTAATAGGCTTTTCCTTAATGCCTCCTTATTATCCAACATATTTGCTTATCCAACATTCTGCCGGCCCGTTTATGTTGGATGTGAGACTCTACTGTAGGTGTGAATGTGGAAGTGGGGCTGGGGGGGGGGGGGGGGGAGTAGTACTGTAGAGTCTCACTTATCCAAGCTAAACGGGCCGGCAGAAGCTTGGATAAGCGAATATCTTGGATAATAAGGAGGGATTAAGGAAAAACATCAAATTAGGTTATGATTTTACAAATTAAGCACCAAAACATCATGTTATACAACAAATTTGACAGAAAAAGCAGTTCAATGTGCAGTAATGTTATGTTGTAATTACCGTATTTACGAATTTAGCACCAAAATATCACGTTATATTGAAAACATTGACTACAAAAATGGCTTGAATAATCCAGAAACTTGGATAAGCGAGGCTTGGATAAGTGAGACTCTACTGTAGTTTGATATGCTAGGGTCCGGGCGGAAGTAGATTAGTAGCAGCTTTGTGCTGGTCTTGGCAAGAAGGATTTCAATAAAGCGTTTCCACGGAACTACCTATGTGAGCATTCATTGTGTCCTATAGCTTCCAAGGACTGACACCCATTTCCCACAGTTCTTGCTACAGATTAGGAAAACAACTCAGCATACATCCCACACAATCCCTCCCACTGTGTATCTTCTATGTCCTGGTTTTGGGAAATTGGGGAGTGCATTGTCCACATCACATTCCCCAAAAGTTACTCTTCCCTAAAGGCAAACATAGATGTACATTTCTATATCTCCCCCGATCACAGTTTTAAAGCAAGACCTTCATAGGTCAGGGACTCATCATATGCTATTATTACTATGTTTTGTTTTACTTTGATTTTTTATTATTTATTTATTTATTTATTTCCGATACAGTAGAGTCTCACTTATCCACCACTCACTTATCCAACGTTCTGGATTATCCAACGCATTTTTGTAGTCAATGTTTTCAATATATCGTGATATTTTGGTGCTAAATGCGTAAATACAGTAATTACTACGTAGCATTAATGTGTAATGAACTACTTTTTCTGTCAAATTTGTTATATAACATGATGTGGTGCTTAATTTGTAAAATCATAACCTATTTTGATGTTTAATAGGCTTTTCCTTAATGCCTCCTTATTATCGAACATATTTGCTTATCCAACATTCTGCCGGCCCGTTTATGTTGGATAAGTGAGACTCTACTGTATTTCTACCCTGCCCTTCTCCCCAAGGGGACTCAGGGCAGCTTACACAACTGGCAGGATCAGTACCAGTATATCATAATACAATAAAATAATAAAACAGTTAAAATAGTTAAATAACATATTAAAATACAATATATAAAAGATTTAACACAGTGCAACGCTGAATATATATGCCAGTCATCCATCAGCATTTTATCGGATTGTTGTCATGTGTTTTGTATGTATTTTATCTTGTTTCATTGTACAGTAGAGTCTCACTTATCCAACATGAATGTTGGATAAGAGAATATGTTGGATAATAAGGAGAGATTAAGGAAAAGCCTATTAAACATCAAATTAGGTTATGATTTTACAAATTAAGCACCAAAACATCATGTTATATAACAAATTGGACAGAAAAAGTAGTTCCATACGCAGTAATGCTATGTAGTAATTACTGTATTTATGAATTTAGCACCAAAATATCACGATGTATTGAAAACATTGACTACAAAAATGCATTAGATAATCCAGAACGTTGGATAAGCGCGTGTTGGATAAGTAAGACTCTACTGTAGATGTACATTCTATATCTCCCCAGATCACAGTTTTAAAGCAAGATCTCCATAGCCAGGGACTCATCATATGCTATTGTTACTATGTTTTGTTTTACTTTGATACTGTATAAGCATTTTATCGGATTGTTGTCTTGTGTCTTGTATGTATTTTATCTTGTTTCATTGTAATTGTTTTGGGCTTGGCTCCGGGTTAGTCGCCCCGAGTTCCTTCGGGGAGATGGAGGTGGGATACATAAATAAAGTTGTTGTTTATGAACAAAATCTGGCTACCAGAGTCTCACTTATCCAAGGTTCTGGATTATCCAAGGCAATTTTGTAGTCAATGTTTTCAATACATCGTGATATTTTGGTGCTAAATTTGTAAATACAGTAATTACAACATAACATTACTGCGTATTGAACGGCTTTTTCTGTCAAATTTGTTGTATAACATGATGTTTTGGTGCTTAATTTGTAAAATCATAACCTAATTTGATGTTTAATAGGCTTTTCCTTAATCCCTCCTTATTATACAAGATATTCACTTATCCAAGGTTCTGCTGGCTCATTTATCTTGGATAAGTGAGACTCTGCTGTATTTAAAAAAATCTCCAAAATCAGAACAGTAAATAAGGAGTAGCACTCTGAAAACAGAAGAATTCCAGACAGGGATCAATCAGGGGCAGCTAACGACTCTGAACAAGGATTCCCCGAGGCCAGGAGGTGAACCTTGGAAGGTGATTTAATGCTAATGAAGGTGATTAATTACAACATTCACACTGGCCTCCAACAGACAAGAGTTCTTCCCCCCACTGAGGAACGTCCACAGATATATAAACCTTCCTTGCTTAGTTTCTCCATACCTCACAACCTCTGAGGATGCCTGCCATAGATGTGGGTGAAACTTTAGGAGAGAATGCTTCTGGAATATGGCCATACTGCCCGGAAAACATACAACCACCCTGTGATCCTGGCCATGAAAGCCTTTGACAACACCAAGTGGTAATAGCAGTAGTAGCAGTTGTTGTTGTTGTTGTTGTTGTTGTTGTTGTTGTTATCCCAGTGGATACTTCCATGCACCAAACCATTTGGGAGTTGGGTCTGTCCCATTGCCCCCCTTCAAAGGGGGCTTTTGCAGAGACATTCCCCTCGGTGGATTATGTGCCGCATTCTTTTTCAGGTTGGAGGGAGCGGGAGATAAGTGGCAAGGAAAATCTTTCAAAGACACACCTTTGTATGGAGATTTCTAATCTTGATCTCCTGAAGATCAAGAGACAGCGATGTGTGAGAGAGATTTGTACCCATAAAGGAGCGCCTTTGAAAAAAAAATGTTGCATTGCCCATTTCTCCCCCTCCACTCCTCCGCTTCCTAACAAGTCGCTATGATATCTGACTCCTTATTACAATTCTATGAGGTATCACATCAGCTTCTAAAAAGACTGTGGTTTTTGCTGCTTTTGATCTTGGTGCGGGGAAACTTATGGATCCCTTTCTCCAATAAAATACTTTTAAAAGGTTTGGTAAGATAAAAAAAGGCTTGGGAGAAGATACACTCCTGCATCAGGTAGGCCATAAACCCTCCTGCGAAGACTTAGTTTCATAACTGAGGCTGGGACATACACCTTATCATTTGGTCCAACAACCACCACCGTTTGTTAAAGTCAGCTCTTTCTGACCGTATTGCCTTCTCCCTCAGTGCTATCCGCAGATAGCCCACAATGAGCACATCTAGGAGCTCTACTGCAGGTCCAAATGGAGTTCATGGCAGTAAAGGAATCAACAGGTCAAAGCAGAAAACACAGGCGCCTCTTGAAGCAACCAGACGTCACCTCCCATCACCCCTCAGCAAAGTCCCTGCTGGCTTCCTATAGCTGATGGGAGATTCGTACTTGTTTGGAGAGTCGAACAATTCCATGTTAATTAAGGCAACTCGCCCTTGATGGTGATAGAACAGCTTTTACAGAACAGTTTTAATATCAATTCGCATCTGCATCTGCATCTGTTTTAACTACTGTAAGCTGCCTTGGTGGCTAGGGTTGTGTTTTGAGGTAAACTTTGACCCATTTCATGTCCCAGCTTTCGGTAGGGGACCACGATCCGTTTTTTGGGGGTCTCCCAAAATCGGGAGGACAGATATCTGTTTTCACTCTAGGGTGCTGAAAGATCTGTTTTCTATCAGCCCATTATGTGGGGGTTCCCAGGTTCTCCTTCCCATCATTTTAGGCATTGAAGCTGTTTAGAGGAGAGGCGCTCAGCTGCAGGCAGGTGCACACTTTAAGGAGGCTTCTTACCTGTTTCTCTAGAGGAGAGGCGCTCGGCAGCAGACAGGAATAAGCGCTTTCTGGGCCCGCATGCCACACACACACTTTCTAAGACAATGGAGCAAGTTCTGTATCTTACTCTAGAGGAGGTGCTCAGCTGCAGGTAGGTGCATGATTTAAGGAGGTTTCTTACCTGTTTCTCTACTCTAGAGGACAGGCGCTCAACTGCAGGCAGGTGCATGCTTTAAGGAGGCTTACCTATATCTCTACTCTAGAGGACAGGCGCTCAGCTGCAGGCAGGTGCATGCTTTAAGGAGGCTTACCTATTTCTCTACTCTAGAGGACAGGCGCTCAGCTGCAGACAGGTGCATGCTTTAAGGAGGCTTCTAACTTGTTTCTCTACTCTAGAGGACAGGCGCTCAGCTGCAGACAGGTGCATGCTTTAAGGAGGCTTCTAACTTGTTTCTCTACTCTAGAGGACAGGCGCTCAGCTGCAGACAGGTGCATGCTTTAAGGAGGCTTCTAACTTGTTTCTCTACTCTAGAGGACAGGCGCTCAGCTGCAGACAGGTGCATGCTTTAAGGAGGCTTCTAACTTGTTTCTCTACTCTAGAGGACAGGCGCTCAGCTGCAGACAGGTGCATGCTTTAAGGAGGCTTCTAACTTGTTTCTCTACTCTAGAGGACAGGCGCTCAGCTGCAGACAGGTGCATGCTTTAAGGAGGCTTCTTACTTGTTTCTCTAGAGGAGAGGAGCTTGGCAGCAGACAGGCGTTGAGTGCTTTCTGGGCCTGCACTCCACACACACACTTTCTAAGACAAGGAAGCAACTTCTGTATCTTACTCTAGAGGAGGTGCTCAGCTGCAGACAGGTGTTGAGTGCTTTCTGAGCCTGCAATGCCACACATTCACTCTCCAAATCAAGGAGGCAATTTCTGTATCTTACTCTAGAGGAGGCGCTCAGCTGCAGGCAGGCACAAGCGCTTTTTGGGCCTGCACGCCACACACATTCACTCTTCCCAAGGTAAGGAGGCATGGATTGGCTCCTGCTTGCTTTCATATTCATACGGGGAGGGGTTTTCTCATTACGTGCTCCCGAAGGTGACGAAAGAACGGATGAAATGAAGGAAAAGGGTTCTACACACAACTCTATTGGTGTCACAATGGGTTCAGAATTGAATTAAGACTCTGGTATAGAATTGCACAACTGAAACAATGTCTAATTTTGACAGAGAGAACAGATGATGTCCTACATCCATTTGCAAGGCAAAAAAAGTAGCATAGCATCATTTCCCACATAAACTAAATCAGAAAGCCATGCCCATTTGTAAGGCAAAACTGTAGCCAACTCTGACCAGCAAGGGCAAAGGTGAAGGACAATGGGAATAGTAGTTCCCATCACCTCCGAAGGGCTGTTATTCTGAACTCAGAGCCGTCTGACTGCCCTTTCACCCATCATGGCCCAGAGCCTTGGGTTGAGAAAGTGTTGGCTTTCTCAAAAGATCCCAGTATCACAGAATCTTTGCTCTGCTCACACTTATCAGAGATCTCTCCTAGGTGGCTTGTTCTACTTTGCTTTATTTTAATATATATGTATATCCCTGTACTTTCTTGAGTCATCAATTTTCTCAAATCGCAAATTCAAATGTCGTAAAACAAAACCAAACAAAAAATGTTTGGGAAAAAGAAATCCAAGAGCCACACCAGGTGTTTCCAGAAGTTACACCACGTAAAAATCACGCAATTATAAAACATAGAAGGGAGGGGGGGGGGAAGAAGCAGAAAGGAACCTGTTGCTTCATTTTTTATTGTAATGAGCAGCTTACTGCCGAGTTTAAAAAACGGGAGCACCTTGGTGACTAAAGCGATGCTGTAAACAAGTTTTCCTAATGGATTCCACCCCTTTCTGCCTCCAAAACCAGCAGGGCCAGGTTGGAATATCGAAAAGCATCTCTTGCTCAATCCATCAGGAAACAGTCAATAGCCAGGTAGATTTCTTCCCAGGTAATATTGGAAGGAAATTGAGTTTTTCACATCATTCACAACTTGGGCACGTCAACTCTTCTCTGAGTTTTGAGTCTTAAGGCGTAAACGATGGGAAAAGTCCAAACTCCAATGATATTTACAGGACTGCAAGGGGATCGTGGCTATTCTAGAAACAGGGATTTCTTTCCTTTCTGATCAAAACACGGCTTAACTTCTCCTGCACCCGTGCGGTTGGGCAAGCTATAATAAAGAGATTCCGAAGATAGGAAGGAGTGGGTGGCACCAAGCACATATAATTAATAACATGCTTAATACAAATATTAATCATTAACTCTGTTCATGGGAGTTTTATAATGCCTTGAGTTTTACCCTCCATCCACCCTGAATGCATGACTTCCGGACTGGTAAGAGGCCTCCCTCACTTTAAAAAGAACGTGATAGGCGGAAATCGAATAGATATAGCTTTCAGTATTGTTGTGTTAGAAAAGTGGTTCTCAATCTTTTTTTTTGACCAGGAACCACTCTCCAACATTAGTACCAAAAGGGTTACGAATCTGTTTTTGGTCAACTTTAGATACGGTTTGGTTATTTGGAATGCTGATTCAGAAAATGGCATTGGATAGACGACATCAGCTCTAGTTTCTGATACAGAACATATGCCATCCAGTAGTCGTCCATAGAAAACCGTATTTAATAAGCCTCGGCACTATAAGAGGGTTTCACGAGACTAGTCGCTCTCATTGCAAAAGTGTAGTAACCATACTTTAGTTCTTGTGGACCACTGGTGGTCCACAGACCACAGGTTGGGAACCACTGTGTTAGAAGAAAACACTATGTCATGGGTCTGGAATACCTGGATCTCTCTATATAAACCTTTAAAGAAAGGAAAGGATAGAATGTCCAATCCAATACACAGAATTCAAATAAACAAATAGGCCTATGCTATGCTAAACTTATATATACATACATATATATATATACACACACACACACACACACACACACACACACACAAATATATATACACACACACACAGAGTGTTGCCTCACTACTTCGCGGACTCGCTGTTTCGCGGTTTTTAAATAAACACTGAAATAATATTATAAATCATCTATATATATTTAAAAGGGTAATGAAATTTCGACCTAGGACAAAACAACAAAACTACACATCCCAGAAACACTAAACTTGGCAGCACAACCCCTCATCCATGCCTCTACGTTCATACAACAAAAAGAAAAGAAATATAAAGTCCTAATTAGAGGAAGAGGAATAATTGTTTTTATCCAATTGCTGCCAGTTAGAAGGCTAAGCTCCACCCACTTGGTCTGCTGTCAGTTAGAAGGCTAAGCTCCACTCACTTGGTCTCCTAGCAACCCACTCAGCCAAGGGCCACTTCAATCAGGCCTCTTCCACACTGCCTATAAAATACAGATTATCTGATTTCAACTGGATTATATGGCAGTGTAGACTCAATATGAGCACCAACCCCCAGAGTCAGACACGACTGGACTTAATTTCAGGGGAAAACCTTTACCCTTTACCTTAACCACCACCAATTCCTCAATACTTTATTTCCCATACCACCAGACTTCGCCACAGCAACGCGTGGCCGGGCACAGCTAGTATATATATACAGTAGAGTCTCACTTATCCAAGCTAAACGGGCTGGCAGAAGCTTGGATAAGCGAATATCTTGGATAATAAGGAGGGATTAAGGAAAAGCCTATTAAACATCAAGTTAGATTATGATTTTACAAATAAAGCACCAAAACATCATTTTAGACAACAAATTTGACAGAAAAAGTAGTTCAATACACAGTAATGCTATGTAGTACCAAAATATCACGATGTATTGAAAACATTGACTACAAAAATGGCTTGGATAATCCAGAAACTTGGATAAGCAAGGCTTGGATAAGTGAGACTCTACTGTATGTGTGTGTGTGTGTGTAATGTGCATTTTCCCCATGGAGTAAACAACAAAACCACCAAACCAAATCACACCAAATTTGGCCACAAAAGGCATAGTCATCCAATCTATGTCTTTCAGTTAAAAAAAACAACCTAGAAAAATAACGTCCAAATTACAGAGGATGAGGAAGGGTCATTCTCCCCCTGGCTGCCAGTCAAAAGGTGGCCCCCCCTTTAGGCCCCGCCCCCTTCGTGTCATAGCAATCTCCTCAGCCACAATGGCGCCAGGGGACAGGCAGAGTTCACTTAGGCCTCTTCTACACTGCTTATAAAATACAGATTATCTGATTTGAACTGGATTATATGGCAGTGTAGATGCAAGGCCCTTCCACACAGCTATATAACCCAGAATGCCAATGTATATTCACAAGCTTTAGGAAATAACATATACTAACTACCACCAATTCCTTAATACTTTATTTCCCATACCACTACACTTTGCCACAGCAACACGTGGCTGGGCACAGCTACTATATGTATGTATGTATAGGATACTGGATTGTTGTTTAAGGATTGTATATTTGCAGCTAGATTTTATATATTCCTCAGGCCCACAATCAAGAGGAGTCAAGCCACTGATAACATTTTTAGCCCCCGCAAAAGCTTGTGTGTTTCGGTTTTGGTAATTAACGTTTGGCTTTTATTGCTGAAATTCAAGGACTACATCTGGCAAGTGAAAGAGAAAAGCTAGAGTATTGCCCCTGCTCTGTCTCCTTGGCCTATAATGAAACATGATATTGAAGGTAAAATTTAAATCCCAAAGTACTGGCTACAAGTTAATAACACCCCCTTCCCCAGTAAAGCATCATTTATACATTCAGTGTTCCTACTTGGCTGGGCAAGGGTCCACCCTTTGGGTTTCCAGCCTGCCTCCTCCAAACACATGAGGACTAGCAACTTGACTTTTCGAAGCAAACACGGAGATTATTATCATTTCCAGCTTTTCAAGTTTCATCTATAAAAAGGAACCACCCTAAAGAAAATAAATAAGTCACGAGTGGCAAGGTGAAACCGACCGAGTTGGCAAACGCCGGGTGAGAAAAATGAGTCAAGTGTGGAAACCGGGAGATTGGCGGCTGACTCAGGTTGACTTGACAGACCACCCCACTGACCCCAAACTTTCCAGAAACTTGGGTGCATCCAAGTTTCTGGAAAGTTTCAACTTCATCATCACCAAGAAGTGATATGCGTGCTCGTTGTGCCAAAGCAAAGGAAGACCTTTTGCCAGCAACAGAAACTCCTATTTTACATTCTTTCAGCCTTTGTGCACTCGACTACTACAAGCCCTTGCCATCGCACTCCGCAGCCTCACCCAGCCCTTGGTTGTCTGCGAGGTTTTCCCCTTTGGCCCTGCTGATCTCCTGCCAAATCAGGACGGTTAACCCCTTTGAAGAAACAGCTGGGAAGGCTGCCTCTTCCAGCCTCCGCCCCCACAACCATCAAGGGAAAACAGATGCTGAGCAAAGATGAGCACGGGGATGGAAAAAGAAAGGCTCTGGGTTCACATTTCGCTGTGGAAATATCAGTTTGGCATATCCTGAGAATGGAAACCGAAAGGAGAGAGTCTTGTGATGTGTTTCAAAGAAAAAGGTCTGCCTGAAATCGTGTACAAGCAGTCTGCAAGTTACAAACATCAGACTTACAGAGTTACAAACATCAGACTTCCAAACGATTCACAGTTCAGAATGGGACTGAGACTACCGAAAGTGAGAGGAATCTCCCCCTCGGAAGGGAAATTTACTCTTGAAATTCACTCTCCCGCTATGACCCACCTCGCAGTTGAAGATCTTCGGGAGAGGCCCTGCTCTCGATCCCACCACCTTTGCAAGCTCGAGTGGTGGGAATGAGAGACAGGGCCTTTTCAGTGGTGGCCCCTGGTCTATGGAACACCCTCCCTAATGAGATCAGGCAGGCTCCCTCTCTCTTGTCCTTCCACAAAAAACTGAGGACTTGGTTATGGGACCAGGTTTTTGAGAGACAGATGCAGCCTTAATGATTATGAACTCATGACAAAGAACTGACAGATTTGGATTGTGACTCAGATTGTATGTATATTTATATGAATGTTTAAACTTGATTTTAATTTTAATTATTACTAGCTGTGCCCGGCCACGCGTTGCTGTGGCGTTGTCTGGTGGTGTTGGTGAGAAATTGTTGAGGTAGTGGTGGTATTGAATGTCTGTTGTATGGTTGTCTTTATGTTTAGTATGCACACTGAAGTGGATTATATGGTAGTGTGGAGTCAAGATAATCCAGTGCAAAGCAGATAATAAGATTATAAATGGGTTATATAGCTGTGTGGAAGGGCCTTGAGTCTACACTGCCATATAATCCAGTTAAAATCTGATAATCTGTGGAAGAGGCCTAAGTGAGGCCTAACTGTGCCTGTCCCCTGGGCTGAGTAGGTTGCTAGGAGACCGAGTGGGCGGAGCTTAGCCTTCAAACTGGCAGCAATTGGATAAAAACTATTATTCCTCTCCCTGTAATTAGGACTTTATTTTTCTTTTCTTTTTGTTGTATCAACCTAGAGCCATGAATGATGGGTTGTGTTGTCAAATTTCGAGGTTGGGGGGCCTGTAGTTTTGTTGTTTTGTCCGCTGCCCTGATGCCATCACTCTTTTATATATATAGATTATTGTTGTACTGTAATTTATTTTTATATACCGTATATACTCGAGTATAAGCCGACCCAAATATAACCCGAGGCACCTAATTTTACCACAAAATAACTGGGAAAACATTGACTCCAGTATAAGCAGAGAGTGGTAAATTTCAGAAATAAAAATAGATACCAATAAAATGACATAATAATAATAATAATAATAATAATAATAATAATAATAATAATAATAATAATAATAACTTTATTCTTATACCCCGCCCCATCTCCCGGATGGGACTCGGGGCGGCTTACATGGGGCATCAGTACATAAAGCTCAAATTTAAGATAAGACTGTCCAACTCTGATCAAATCATTATTCTCATCTTCTTCAATGTCAATGTGTTTATGTATCCTTTGAATAATAATAGAGTAAAATAATACATGTAATCATAATAATAAAAACAGGAAAATAATACATGTAGTAATAAATAAGAGTAAAATAATAAATGCAATAATAATAATATCAGAATGAAATAATAAATGTATTAATAATAATAAAAATAGAGTAAAATAAATGTAATAGCAACAATAATAGAGAAAAATAATAAATGTAATAACACCAATAATAATAGAGAAAAATAATAAATGTACCATATAAGCTGACCCAAATATAAGCCAACCAGGACCCTCACCCGAGTATAAGCCCAGGGGGGCTTTTTCAGTCTTAAAAAAAGGGCTGAAAAACTAGGCTTATACTCGAGTATATACAGTATTAGTTCAGTGGTTCTCAACCTGTGGGTCCCCAGGTGTTTTGTTCTACAAAACCCAGAAATCCCAGCCAGTTTACCACCTGTTAGGATTTCTGAGAGTTGAAGGCCAAAACATCTGGAGACCCATAGGTTGAGAACCACGGTATTAGTAATACCAAATTGACTGCGGTGAAATTGTAACACAAGGCAGTCCATCATCTTCACGCGGATCGTCAGGCAACTTTGATTGATAGTTATCGTTTATTGATACAGCAGCATTATTGTACAATGTGTTTTACAAGTAAAAGAACAGCAAAACAAATAAAATATATTGATGTGATCAACACTGCTGAACAAGAAAACTTTCATAAATTCCCATGAAAGTAAACATGCAACAAGCTAGGCCTTAATTGTGTAAGTTTGTGTAAGGAGTCCGAGCCAGTAGCTTTCAACAGACTTCAGCTTCATCCATGAGACAGCATTTATTTACAGTATTTATATTCCGCCCTTCTTACCCCAAAGGGGTGAGAATAAGGCAGCAACCTCATAAAAAGAGATCCATTGGTTTTATCACTAGTTTTCCATTAAGGAGCGAGACAGACGGACAAGGGATAGGTTTCAGTAGATGGGTGTCATTATTTATTGCCAGCTGCTATAAATCACTACTGACTGAGAAGTCATGAGTTCGAAGCCAGCCTGGGTCGGATTGAGCTCCTGACCATTAATAGCCTAGCTTGCTGTTGACCTATGGAGCCCGAAAGACAGTTGCAACTGTCGAGTAGGAAATTTAGGTACTGCTTTATGCGAGGAGGCTAACTTAACTAATTTACAACACCATCAAAATGTCCAGCAGCGTGCGGAGGAATAAGGAAGCCAAGGACTTGGTGTCACAAGTAGATAGTGAAGTGGCAGCTCCCCCTGTGACCGGAATCGAGCAACCCTCATGAAGCTGGAAATGTTAAATGGCCTCTGGAAATGTTAAATGGCTACCAGTACTAAAAAAATCAAAAATCAGAACAGTAGATGGGAAGCAACACTCTGAGGGCAGAGGAGCCCCAAGGACAGCTAATGACTCTGAACAAAGGATGCTTCCCAGGCAAGAGACAAACCTTTCCAATGCTAATTAGGGTGATTAACTGAAACATTAACGCTGGCTTCCAACTGACAAAGGACTCTCCACAGATATATATTTTTACCTTCCTTGCCTAGTTTATCCATGCCTCACAACCTCTGAGGATGCCTGCTGTAGATGTGGGCGAAACGTCAGGAGAGAATACTTCTGGAACATCGTCACACAGCCCAAAAGACATACAACAACCCAGCCTCTGTGTCTGTCTGCATATGTCGCATGTCTAATGGCATTGAATGTTTGCCATGTCTATGTGCATTGTGATCCGCCCTGAGTCCCCTTCGGGGTGAGAAAGAAGGGCGGAATATAAATGCTGTAAATAAATAAACAAACTTGAGACAGCAAAGAGACTTGTAAACAAATAAATAAATAAACAAATAAATAAGCTTGAGACAGCAAAGAGACTTGGGCCGACCTTGAAGTTGAAAGGTACACAGGTCTCGCAGATCACTTTAGCAAGTGGTCATTTTAGGGAGAAACCAACAACAACCAAAGCCAGAAATTAATTTCAACTGGGTCCCGCGGTTCAGGCTGGCATATCTGGGTTGAAAACTATGAAGCCTATATATCCTTCATGAGATAACATGCTCAGAGGGGCAGCAAAGAGGGATGGGTGTTGTCCCCCCATGTTGCTGAACTTCAATTGAGAAGCCAAGGCGGCATCAAACAGGGGCTGAGCGAGACTGTGGGCTCCAGGATTATGGGTTTGGAAAGCCATCAGAGGAAGCAGGACGGAGAAGACAGAAGCGAGGGATTTAGAGCCTTATCCCCACCGTCTGAAGAAGGGGAGGGAAAGCACCTGCGCCCCGCTGTCCCAAAGCTATCCTGAACCTCAGGCGCGCAGGTGGACAAGTAGAGGCACAGCGAGACCACGACAGGAAGGAAGGGAACAGCCAGGGAGGGGCGGCAACACAGAATGAGAGGTATGGAGGGAAACCAAGAGGAAAACATCCAGAATCTGCAACAGGGTCTGAGAAATTATCACATCTGAGAGTTGGCTATCTAGTCTAACCAATCTCCTGCCATTCAGGAATATCCAAATGAGGCACTTCTGAGGGATGGACTCCAAAGATAAAGAGTCCAGCATCCCCTGAGAGGGTCTGCTTCACTATCAAATAGTTCCCAATATGAAGCAATCTAATGTTTAGGTGGAATCTCCTTTCTTCGACGCTTTCAGTTCCTACCCTTTAGAGCAGTCGTTCCCAACTTGAGGTCCATGGACCACCAGTGGTCCACAAGAACTAAAATATGATCACAGTTACTACTTTTTTGTGTGTGTCAGGAGCAACCTGAGTTGCTTCTGGAGTGAGAGAATTGGCCGTCTGCAAGGACGTTGCCCAGGGGACATTGCCCGGATGTTTTGATGTTTTACCATCCTTGTGGGAGGCTTCTCTCATGTCCCCGCATGGAGCTGGAGCTGATAGAGGGAGCTCATCCGTGCTCTCCCCGGGTGGGATTCGAACCTGGCAGCCTTCAGGTCAGCAACCCAACCTTCAAGTCACAAGGCTTTTATCCCCTAGGCCACCGGAGGCTCCATATACAGATAATAACACAGCCCAAACAAAAACAAAAAAAACCCTTTTTTCTTGGTGTCTTTGTTTTTAGGCCTGTTCCTGGGGTTATTTGGGATGCACTAGATTATTAAATACAGTTTTTTGTGGGTGAGAAGATGGTGACTACCAGATGGCCTATGTCCTGTATCAGAAACTAGAGCTGATGTGGTCTATCAAATGCAATTTTCTGAATCAGCACCCCAAATAACCCCTAAACGAAAACACCAAGAAAGCTGCATTGGATAGACCACATCAGCTCTAGCTTCTGATACAGAATATATGCCATCCAGTAGGCACCAACTGCTCGCCCACAAAAAACCATGTTTAATAATCTAGAGCTGATGTGGTCTATCCAATGCAGTTTTCTGAATCAGCACCCCAAATAACCAAACCAACCAAAAACTGATTCATAACCATTTTGGTACTAATGTTGGAAAGTGATCCTTGGTAAAAGTGGTCCTTGGTCAAGTGGTCCCTGGTCTAAATAAAATAAAATAAAATAAAAGATTGGGAATGACAACAAGCCTCCTGACTGCTGCTTCTCCTCCTCCTCCCGCCCCCTGATCGGAGTTGTTCCATGTGCCACCTGGAAGCGGGGGCACCTTGGTTTCATTTTTAGGCCTACTCCTGAGGTTATTTGAGGTGCTGATTCAGAAAATTACATTGGATAGACCACATCAGCTCTAAATTATTAAAGATGGTTTTCTGTGGGCAAGGAGATGGTGACTACTGAATGGCATATTTTCTGTATCAGAAACTAGAGCTGATGTGGTCTATACAATGCAGTTTTCTGAATCAGCACCACAAATGACCTAACCGAATCTAAAGTTGTCCAAAAACTGAATCACAACCCTTTTGGTACTAATGTTGGAGAGCGATCCTTGATCAAAGTAGTTTCTGATCAAGTGGTCCATGGTCAAAAAAAAAAAAAAAAAAAAGATTGGGAACCACTACTCTGGAGCAATAGACCGCCAAGCTTTCTCCATCTTCTATATGACATCCCTTCAAGTATTGAAAGCTGGGTCATCAGAGCCAACGCTGTGCAGTGGTTTCAGCATTGGACTAAGACTCAGAGGGTCCAGATCTTGAATCCTGTCCGAAACCCGTTGGTTAGCCATGGGCAAGGTATACTCCTTCAAAGGAAGGCAAGGACAAAGCCCCACTGCACAAATCCTTCCAAGAAAACCATGCAACAGGTTCACCTCAGGGCTGCCTAGCTGCTGTGAGTGTCTTCGACTCACAGCACAACAATAACAATTGTGTCATCTCTTAATCTTCTCTTATCCCAAATGAATGTAGCCAGCTCCCTGCGTCATTTTAATATAGAGGGACTCATAGGAATGACCAGCATTGGCATCCTCTACCGAAGGACTTCTTGATACAATCCTCTTAACAATGCCCAGGTTCTATAATAAAATTGGCATTATTGGCTGCTAATCTGTTAAACACATAATGAGGAAGAAGCATAGAGATCACACAATGCCCTTGGGGGGAAGAAATAAGATTCCCTCAAGAAGTTGACAGATCGCGGCCCACTACCGTCCCCAATCCACACTTCAGATAGCAATGCAGCTATCTCAGAAAAACACAAGGTGCCTCCGTGCTCCTTGTCCTTGATATTATTAGGTTCACCTTTTTCATTATTATGGGCATAACGAGTCCTTGATATTAAAGATAAATTGGAAGAGGGGCAATGGAAGAAACATAGAAAAAAGTTGTGCAGTTACCAGATCAACAACTGAGCCTAGGACCACATCCCCTTGATGTGTTGTTGAAAGCTTTCATGGCCGGGATCACAGGGTTGTTGTATGTTTTCCGGGCTGTATGGCCATGTTCCAGAAGTATTCTCTCCTGACATTTCACCCACATCTATGGCAGGCATCCTCAGAGGTTGTGAGGTCCATAGGTCCGTTGATGCGGGGACTACGATACACAACACTCACGGGCACTTAACTCTGTGATGCATTCATAACTGAGACATAGGATTCCAGCCAGCCTTCCCCTATACATATACCTCACAACCTCTGAGGATGCCTGCCATAGATGTGGGCGAAACGTCAGGAGAGAATACTTCTGGAACATGGCTATACAGCCCGGAAAACATACAACAATCCCCTTGATCCTTTGCTTCTCCTCTCCTCTCTCACTTCATGGGCATCAAAGCAAGATGAAAGGATCAAGGGAACCAAGGAGGAGGCAGATTCTTGCTTGCATGCCCATGCAGCCCTGGACCCAACTTGGCCGCCAGAAGACTTCTGGAGAGAAGATTTAATCCTCCTCCCCTCCCTTTCCTTCCCCCTTTTCCCCGCCCCAATTTCCGTTTACTATTTGATGTAATTATAGTTTTTGATGGAAATCCACCTGGAGTGTCACCTCTTTTTTTGCTTAATGGCCTGTCTAAATCCTTCGGCACACAGCCGCACCACACTTCCTCAGCTCCGGCAGAAGAGGAAGCCTGGAAAGAGCGGAGGGGGAGCAGAGGGGAGACACATGGCTTGCTTCCCCCTGCCTTTGCTGGCCTTTCAAATTGCGGCCCAAATAGGCCAACATGGCATATGGACAACAGGGACCATTTAAACCTCAATGCTTCAACTACACATGACTTTTCAGCTAAGCCAAACAATTTTTAAAAAACTTTTGTTGAAAATGGAAATCAACCCGCAGTCTCAATTCAAATAAGAGTAGTGAAAACATGGGGCTTAAATACTCCAACCTGTGGTTCATGGACCACAAGTGGTCTCCAAGAACTAAATATGGTCCACAGCCTCACCATTACTATACCACTGCAACGAGAGTAACTGGTTTCACGAAACCCTCTTATAGTGCTGAGGCAACAAGGATGTCAGGAGCGGAGACGCTGAATTCCCACGAAAAGCACGATAACTAGCCTCCTGACTGGGTTGTTGTATGTTTTCCGGGCTGTATGGCCATGTTCCAGAAGTATTCTCTCCTGACGTTTCGCCCACATCTATGGCAGGCATCCTCAGAGGTTGTGAGGTATATGTATATGGGAAGGCTGGCTGGAATCCTATGTCACAGTTATGAATGCATCACAGAGTTAAGCGCCCGTGAGTGTTGTGTATTCGTAGTCCCTGCGTCAACGGACCTACGGTCCTCACAACCTCTAAGGATGCCTGCCATAGATGTGGGCGAAACGTCAGGAGAGAATGTTGCAGATTGGGGTTGTTGTATATTTTCCGAGCTGTATGGCCATGTTCCAGAAGTATTCTCTCCTGACGTTTCGCCCACATCTATGCAGGCATCCTCAGAGGTTGTGAGGTATGGAGAAACTAAGCAAGGAAGGTTTATATATATCTGTGGAAAGTCCAGGGTAAGAGAAGAACTCTTTGTCAGTTGGAGGCCAGTGTGAATGTTGTAGCCTCCTGACTGCTGCTTCTTCTCCCTCCCTCCCTCCCTCCCTCCCTCCCTCCCCATAAGCGGAGCTATTCTATGTGCCGCCTGGAAGCGGGAGCACCTTGGTGTCTTCATTTTTAGGCCTGTTCCTGGGGTTATTTGGGGTGCCGATTCAGAAAATTGCATTGGATAGACCACATCAGCTCTAGATTATTAAATATGGTTTTCTGTGGGCAAGCAGATGGTGACGTATGATGGCATATGTTCTGTATTAGAAGCTAGAGCCGATGTGGTCTACCCAATGCAATTTTATGAATCAGCACCCCAAATAACCTAACCAAATCTAAAATTGTCAAAAAACAGATTCGTAACCCTTTTGGTACTAATGTTGGAGAGTGATCCTTGGTCAAAGCAGTCCCTGGTCAAAAAAGGTTGGGAACCACTACTCTAAGGGCTCATCTGGCTGCTAAGTAGGGTCAGCCCTAGTTAATACTTGGATGGGAGATCCCCTAGCAAACACCAGGCTCTATTTCAGCGGAAAGAACTGGTAAACAACGGAGTATTTATTGACTAAGAAATCCTATGACATTCAAGAAGTTGCCACAAGCCAACAGGTGACTTCAAGGCATATACATACACACACATGGAGGGAAAGGAATCTCTTTGACTTTGCTATTCTTCATTTTCCACAGGCATCATAGTTCAAGCACCTCATCAAAAGGAATACAACAGCTGTTGGTGACAGCTGGACTTGGTTCTTTCCAGATTTGTCCGATCAGATTTTAATGTTCAGCTTGCACCCTTTTGGCCCTGCCTCTTGGTCACATCACTTCGGCAAACTCAGTGGACAAGGAAATCACTTCTTCTACTTCTTCCATAACAAGATCAAGCTTTTCTGCCTTCAAAAAACTCTTTCTTCCCTCTTGCAGAGAGAGTCAGGTTGTCACAGAAAAGTTTGTTCTTTGCTGCCCCAGAAAGTAGGACCAGGTCAGATGGTTGTAAACTGGAGGTGAGTAGATTTTGATTGAATAAAGTGATGGTAAGTGTGGTTTGGCAATGGATCTCTTTCTCTGGACATCTGTCTGGGGATGTTTTAGCTTCAGCTCCTAAATCAACAAGGCACCATACTTGATACAGTTATCCACCACTTATCCACCACTCACTTATCACACGTTCTGGATTATCCAACGCATTTTGTAGTCAATGTTTTCAATATATCGTGATATTTTGGTGCTAAATTCGTAAATACAGTACAGTAGAGTCTCACTTATCCAAGCTAAACGGGCCAGCAGAAGCTTGGATAAGCGAATATCTTGGATAATAAGGAGGGATTAAGGAAAAACCTATTAAACATCAAATTAGGTTATGATTTTACAAATTAAGCACCAAAACATCATGTTATACAACAAATTGGACAGAAAAAGTAGTTCAATACGCAGTAATGTTATGTTGTAATTACTGTATTTACGAATTTACCACCAAAATATCATGATATATTGAAACATTGACTACAAAAATGGCTTGGATAATCCAGAAGCTTGGATAAGCTTCATGTGGCCCACCCTGGTTTTTATTGCTTTTCTGATTTTGTGTTGTAATGTATATTATTATCTATTGTATTGTTTAATTGTGTTATGATGTGTTGTTTTTATATTTTGTTATATTGTATTGTTCTGGGCATGGTCCCATGTAAGCCGCCCCGAGTCCCCGTTGGGGAGATGGTGGCGGGGTATAAATAAAGTTGTTATTATTATTATTATTATTATTATTATTATTATTATTATTATTATTATTATAAGCGAGGCTTGGATAAGTGAGACTCTACTGTAATTACAACATAACATTACTGCGCATTGAACTACTTTTTCTGTCAAATTTGTTGTATAACATGATGTTTTGGTGCTTATTTTGTAAAATCGTAACCTAATTTGATGTTTAATAGGCTTTTCCTTAATCCTTCCCTATTATCCAACATATTCACTTATCCAACGTTCTGCCGGCCCATTTATGCTGGATAAGTGAGACTCTACTGTACTTGGAGCCTAGCTGAACTCAATCTTCTGTCTCTCACAGTTTACACAAACACCCATTTGTATGTGCACAACAAGAGAGAAAATGCTCACTTGGGGCAAAGGACTAATTTACACCCTCCGAGGCCCAGTACTCCTTTTTTTAAGAAAAGAAAAGGGGGGTGAAAATGAAAATTCCAATTTCTTTAAATTTGCATTGTAAAACCATCGTTCAACTTCCTTGAAATAAATTTTACTTTTTTATTAGAGCAAACAAAATGGTAATAAAACACTAATACGCTGCCTTGTATCCAGGGGAAGAGCTAAAATTAACATAGCCTGCGCCGTGTTTGCTATTACATTCAATTACCTTTTTACTTAAGATTTACATTCTCATCCCCCCTTAATCTCTGCATTGGTGGCTTCGGAATCACTCTCCCCAAGTCAGAGCTCGCGTTCGGGACCGGCAATCATGAAAGATGGCTTCTCCCCGGGCACACAGCTACGCTTTCCCCTTCCGTCGCAAAGATAGCGCTCTGCTCAACTCCCCCAAAGCAACACCATGTTGACCCACTGTAACACCTTCTCTTCAAAGTGGTATAGAAACAACAGCCTGAGCTGGTGATGCTTGATCACTGTCATCTAGTAGTAGAAGGAATATCTAAATCACACCCTGGAAGCTGGGCAGGACATTTGGGAGGCCAGAAGCTGGACAGAAGAGGTCATTCCTGCGCAGAGCATTTACATTCAATAAGAAACCAAGAAAGGGGAGAAGGGAGGCACCAGGCAAAGTTGGGTTCAGTTGTGGGTTAAGTGTATCTGTGACCTAGGCAGAATATGCCATACAATTTTGTGCTGGTACGACTGTACCAGAAGCTCCGACTTTATTTTCTTGCTGCTAATGTTTGCCATCATAGGACAGGCCGCCTGCCAATCATCAAGTTTGGTTCCGCCCCTTGTTCAGGGCTCTGGGAGGGAAGGAGCCATTTTTTAAGTTAGTCTCACTTAGGAAGCTAAGCTATAGGATGTAGACCAGCTCGTCCTGTAGAAAAGCTTCATATCTCAATAACATCCGGGGATATAGAACATCCGAGAAAACAGAAACGGAAATTCCAGGGGAAAAGGTCCCAAAGGCTTTGGCTCAGAGCTTACAGACTCTCAGCCTCACAGCTCCTGAGGGAAACAGCCCTAAAGCTTCCAAAGAAACCTCGGAGAGAGAACGGCACCACAGATTCACAGAACCCCAGCTGAAACATCTACAAGCTTTAGTTGGTAGGTCCACTCGATACCCAGACGCATTTGGAATCGGTAGTGGGTCCCACATCAGCTAGGCCCAGATAATAGACAGCCTGGGAGAGGTTATAAGAGGGTTTTCACAGAAGCCAATCGCCTGTCCCTTGGGGACAAGACTGAAAGGGCCAACAGTCTATTAAGGAAACCTTGAAGTGTTATTTGACTCCTTGAAGATTTGTTATTTGTTCAACAATAAAGACTTTGTTATCTTATTAAAGACTCAAAGGACTATCCTTTTCAGGAAAATCCTCAAGAACCTTTCTCTGAGGCGCCCTGGCTTCCCGCTGGGCATAAAGTATACGTCCTATGCAAAGACAATAGTTACAGGCCCAGCGCGTGACATAACAAATTTTGTAGTTTTGGAATTAGTTGATAAAGGCTTTGGAAATACTTAACTGGCTTTCTATAGCATGTGTCTACGCTGGAAAACAACTCATCCCTGGCTGAATCGTGCACAGCACACCTTCAGTGAAAGGGAACAGGTAAACTGAAGCAAAAGAGGATTCAGTCCAGCAGATCCTCATGATCGGCAACCTCTGGGTCCTTCCTATCCTCTTCTTCCTCCACCTTAACTTCTGAAGTGTCACCAGACAATAGAGTTGTGTGCAGAATCCATTTTCCTTCATTTCACCATTCTTCCGTTACTTTCGTTACCTTCTGGGGCACGTAACAGGAACCCCCCTCCACGAAAATCAGCTCGACAAGAAAGCAAGCGGGAGTCGATCATCGGCTCCTCCTCTGCTTTCGTGAGCACGTGGCGCTCCGTGTTTCCTTGCGTTGGAAAGAGAGTTGTATGGTGTGCAGGCCCAGCCTACAACCAAAGACCTCCTCTAGAGTAGAAACAGGTAAGAAGCCTCCTTAGAGCACAAGCCTGCCTGCAACCAAAGACCTCCTCTAGAGTACAAAAGTCAGAACTTGCCTCCTTGCCTTGAGAGAGTGTGTGTGTGATGTGCAGGCCCAGCACACGTGCCTGCCTGCAGCCAAAGACCTCCTCTAGAGTAGAAACAGGTAAGAAGCCTTCTTAGAGCACAAGCCTGCCTGCAGCCAAAGACCTCCTCTAGAGTAGAAACAGGTAAGAAGCCTTCTTAGAGCACAAGCCTGCCTGCAGCCAAAGACCTCCTCTAGAGTACAAAAGTCAGAACTTGCCTCCTTGCCTTGAGAGAGTGTGTGTGTGATGTGCAGGCCCAGCACACGTGCCTGCCTGCAGCCAAAGACCTCCTCTAGAGTAGAAACAGGTAAGAAGCCTTCTTAGAGCACAAGCCTGCCTGCAGCCAAAGACCTCCTCTAGAGTAGAAACAGGTAAGAAGCCTTCTTAGAGCACAAGCCTGCCTGCAGCCAAAGACCTCCTCTAGAGTACAAAAGTCAGAACTTGCCTCCTTGCCTTGAGAGAGAGTGTGTGTGACATGCAGGCCCAGCACGTGTGCCTGCCTGCAGCCAAGCACCTCCTCTAGAGTAGAAACAGGTAAGAAGCCTCCTTAGAGCACAAGCCTGCCTGCAGCTGAGCACTTCTCCTCTAGAAAAAAACAGCTAAAATGCCTAAAATGATGGGAAAGGGAGCCTGGGAAGCCCCCCCCCCCCCAAAAAAAATAACGGGCCAATAGATCTTTCAGCACTTTAAAGCCAAAACAGATATCTGACCTCCTGATTTCAGGAGGCTCCTAAAAAATGTATCGAGGCTCCCACTGAAAACTGGGACAAAAAATGGGTCAAGGTTTACCTCGAAAGCACAACCCTACCAGACAATGCTGATATACGAGCAAACTAGTACATATCTTGAGATTTGTCAAGAGTTTCACCTGGTTTTCCCTTCCCCATCTCCCTGGTGTTATTTTTTCACTGCTCCACCTTTAATAAATAAAAGGATCGAAAAAAAACCCACAACTCATTCCACTTGAACAGGGCAAAGGAGGAAAGAAAAAAAGGCACATACAGCAGAATTTTATCTTTTGTTTTAACTGTTCTAAGGCTTTGGGCAAAGGACAGGTGCTCACAGGGAGCTCACGCTCGGACCCTGCCTTACAGTGGCCCAAAGGCAAAAAGGAAGAAAAGGAGAACTTAGGCAGATTGCAAACAATGTATACGTGGAGCAACGTACACTTTGTCTATAGCAAGCATGGGCAAACTTTGGCCTTCCAAGTGTTTTGGACTTCACCTCCCACAATTCCTAACAGACAGTAGGGACTAAGTTTGGAGGGGTCAAGTTTGCCCATGCCTGGTCTATAGTATCACGATGGGACAGATCTCAGTTCTCAACAAGTTAAGAATCTTTGTTGTTGCTGTTGTTGTGTGCCTTCAAGTCATTTCTGACTTATGGCAACCCTATCTCAGGATTTTCTTGGCTCGATTCGTTCACAGCTTCAGAGCCTCACCTCCTGTTTCTTTCTCAGTCCTGAAGACTCAAGGCTGGACTTCCCACATACAAAGTATGTCCTTCCATTCCTCAGTTTTGGAAATACAACCTTCTGGGGAAATTCTTATATTAGGGCCACCACATTGGATACTACTGAAGCACTTCCATACACAGGCAATGGTGAGACACCATGGCCCAGAAAGAAGGAGCAATTGATCACCCCGTCTTATAATGTGTTTCCACACCTAGCTTGAGTTTTATCTTCACAACAACCCTTGGAGTGAGATTAGCCTGAAAGCAATTGGAGTCTTGCAAATATTGTCCATTTAGAATGGGAATCTGATGGCTTAATTTTAATATCTTCGACAACTGCTGTTTTCTTATAATAATTGACTAGCTGTGCCCGGCCACGCGTTGCTGTGGCAAAGTGGTGGTGGTATTGGTTAAAAATTGTTGTGTCATTTTTATTTGACGTTATTTGTATTTTTTAATTAATTTTATTGTAAGTTATCTTTTTATTTATTAAATTTTATTATTTTCTTGTATTATTTTTAGTTATTTTCTGTTATTATAGTATTTTATTGCACAGTAATCTCACTTATCCAAGCCTCGCTTATCCAAGCTTCTGGATTATCCAAGCCATTTTTGTAGTTAATGTTTTCAATATATCATGATATTTTGGTGCTAAATTCATAAATACAGTAATTACAACATAACATTACTACATATTGAACTACTTTTTCTGTCAAATTTGTTGCATAACATGATGTTTTGGCACTTAATTTGTAAAATCATAACCTAATTTGATGTTTAATAGGCTTTTCCTTAATCCCTCCTTATTATCCAAGATATTTGCTTATCCAAGCTTCTGCCGGCCCATTTAGCTTGGATAAGAGAGACTCTACTGTATTAATTTTTTAGTGTTTTTAATTTTTTTAGCGTTTTTTTATTATTTTTTATTGGGTTGCTAGGAGACCAAGTTGGAGGAGCTTAGCCTTCTAACTGGCAGCAATTGGATAAAAGCAATTATTCCCCTCTCTCTAATTAGGATGTTATTTTTCTTTTCTTTTTGTTGTATCAGCCTAGAGGCATGGATGATGGGTTGTGTTGTCAAATTTCGAGGTTGGGGGGCCTGTAGTTTTGTTGTTTTGTGGGTCGCCGTGATGCCATCACTCTTTTATATATATAGAAGATATACCATTCTTGTTATATGCTACAGTTAGATGTCGACTGTTTGTATCCCAGCTTGCCTTCTGAGTGTTTTAAAGAAGTAAATGAATAAGAAATCAAATCGCTCTTCAAAGAGAAAGAAGCGTTACCATGCCCACAGGGTTTGTTTGCAAACCTAAATCTTTAAAAACAAAACATATTGGAAGAGATACTTTTCTTCAAAAAAAACAACCCATTTGCAGGAAGAACAATGATTTTATGGGGGAAACGGGTAGAGAAAGCCAGAGGGAGTGTTTGGAAATCGGTTGCCACCTTCGCCAAGTCAAACACTGTGGTCCCCTTTATGGAGACAAACTCCTGCCGTTCCTCTTTCTGCTGCCAGCGCCAACCGCGCCAGCTGCCACCTCTGCTCCGCGCAGTTTTAAAAAGACTTAAGTCCCTCCAAAGGGGCAGCTTAATTTTCCTTTTTTAAAAGAGAAAAGTGTCCGTCTAATGAGATCAATCCAGCGGGCACGTGGCCTGCCATTCGTCATGGAAATTAACCTCTCTGGAAGATCACAGTTGCCGAAATAAGAATGTGTGTTTTGGCACAAAGCGGAGGAACAGGACACACATCGGAGGATTCCTTCCCTTTCAAGAAAGGTCCTCTCTCTTCTCCTCTCCTCACCTTGCACCAAGAGGAAAGGAGACATCCATGAACAGGCTTTTGTACGGTTGGGATGGATGCTCACGATCTGGGATGTCCGTGGAGTATTCTGCCTGAGTCTGCTTTATGTATTAATTCATTTCATTCCAACACTTGGCCAGGGATTTTATTTTAATACGTGTGCTTTGGGGTGTTAAACCTCGCTCCCTCCACATCACCCCAAGGAAACTATTGCTTTATTTGTTTGCTAAAATGATTGCACAGACCTGGAAGGCGCCAACAGATATTGAAGATAGTAATACTCAAAAGGTATGATGCTAGTCCATGAGCCACAGTTTCCAGGAAGGAAAGAAACAGCAGGAGCCAATGGGCACAAGTATGGCACTGGTTCTGGTGGGGGGAACATAGCACCAAACAGCTTGAGAATTGACCTAAAACAAATAATAATAATAATAATAATAATAATAATAATAATAATAATAATAAAATCGCACAGACAGACTACAAACAGAGGCACAACTATGTGGCCCAAATGATTCATTGGAACTTATGCCTCAAGTACCACCTCCCAGCAGCAAAGAACTGGTGGGATCACAAACCTGCAAAAGTATTGGAAAATGAGCACGCAAAGATACTGTGGGACTTCCGAATCCAGACTGACAAAGTTCTGGAACACAACACACCAGACATCACAGTTGTGGAAAAGAACAAGGTTTGGATCATTGATGTTGCCATCCCAGGTGACAGTCGCATAGATGAAAAACAACAGGAAAAACTCAGCCGCTATCAGGACCTCAAGATTGAACTTCAAAGACTCTGGCAGAAACCAGTACAGGTGGTCCCAGTGGTGATGGGCACACTGGGTGCTGTGCCAAAAGATCTCAGCCGGCATTTGGAAACAATAGACATTGACAAAATCACCATCTGCCAACTGCAAAAGGCCACCCTACTGGGATCTGCACACATCATCAGAAAATACATCACACAGTCCTAGACACTTGGGAAGTGTTCGACTTGTGGTTTTGCGAAACGAAATCCAGCATATCTATCTTGTTTGCTGTGCCATACAACGTCGTTGTGTTGATAATAATAATAATAATAATATTAATAATAATAATAATAATAAATCGCACAGACAGACTACAAACAGAGGCACAACTATGTGGCCCAAATGATTCATTGGAACTTATGCACAAGTACCACCTCCCAGCAGCAAACAACTGGTGGAATCACAAACCTGCAAAAGTATTGGAGAATGAGCACGCAAAGATACTGTGGGACTTCCGAATCCAGACTGACAAAGTTCTGGAACACAACACACCAGACATCACAGTTGTGGAAAAGAAAAAGGTTTGGATCATTGATGTCGCCATCCCAGGTGACAGTCGCATTGACGAAAAACAACAGGAAAAACTCAGCTGCTCTCCCTAGTCAGTATACAGAAAGGTCAGTGGGAATTTGCAGCATCCTCCCTCCAAGGGCCCACACCTGCGTAAGATTTGCAACATAGCCAATCCTGCCTTCAAGGGCCCACACCTGCAGAACTGGTGACAGTTTAAACCTAAAAGCTTACGCAGGTGTGAATCCTTGAATTCCAATACTGGTCCATAGGAATTTTAGGGGAAGGATAGTTACTATGCCAAAAGAAGGACTAAAGCATAGCACACCATCAAGTTAAATTACTCTGCTTTTTCGGTTAGAAGAGCATCAGGCATGAGACCGAAGCAATTCACTCCTTTCCCAGTTCGGAACCCATTCCTATAACTTTAAGCCACCTAGTGTCCAAAACGGCATGTCTGAGAGGAAAGTTTAAAAAGGCATCTGGAGACAAAGTCTTTAGGAAGGAAAGATAATGAGAGGAATTCCAACGCTTGGAAGTGGGACGGTGCTTACTGGGGGGGTTGGGAGAGCAGCCTTTTAAAGCTAGAAAGAGCCTACGTGCCAAGGAATGGATAAGTCACGAGGATTTCATTCGGCAGGACAGGCTCTTCACTAAGACAGGCAGGAAACGTATCCCTAGGAAGGCTTTCCTGGAAAGTCATGTTATCATGGGCATCTGCCACAGGAATTGTTTCATGAGACTAGGAACAATGGCTTCCAATTGCAGGAAAGGAGATTCCACCTGAACATGGGGAAGAACTTCCTAACTGTGAGAGCTGTTCAGCAGTGGAACTCTCTGCCCTGGAGTGTGGTAGAGGCTGTGTGTGCTTTGAATGCGATTTTCTTGCTTCTTGGCAGGATGAGGTTGGACTGGATGGCACATGAGGTCTCTCCCAACTCTCGGATTCTGTGATTCTATTTAAAGGTAAAGGTTTCCCCTGACGTTAGTCCAGTCATGTCTGACTCTGGGGGTTGGTGCTCATCTCCATTTCTAAGCCAAAGAGCCGGTGTGTTTATTATTATTATTATTTAGTAAAGGTAAAGGTTTCTCATGACATTAAGTCCAGTCATGTCCAACTCTGGGGGTCGGTGCTCATCTCCATTTCTAAGCCGAAGAGCCAGCATTGTCCGTAGACACCTCCAAGGTCATGTGGCCATTGGCATGACTACATGTAGCACCGTTACCTTCCCGCTGGAGCGGTACCTATTGATCTACTCACATTGGCATGTTTTCGAACTGCTAGGTTTGCAGAAGCTGGAGCTAATAGCAGGCGCTCACTCTGCTCCCAGGATTTGAACCTGGGACCTTTCGGTCTGCAAGTTCAGCAGCTCAGTGCTTTAACACACTTCGCCATCGGGGCTCCTCTAATCTCCCATAAAGCAATGCAATCCAGGGAGCGGAGTGAGCTCCCGTTGTTAGCCCCAGCTTCTGCCAACCTAGCAGTTCGAAAACATGCAAATGTGAGTAGATCAATAGATACCACTCTGGTGGGAAGTTAACAACACTCTATGCAGTCATGCCTGTGGCCACATCACCATGGAGGTGTCTACGGACAATGCTGGTTCTTCGTCTTAGAAATGGAGATGAGCACCAATCCCCAGAGCCGGACACGACTAGACTTAATGTCAGGGGAAAACTTTTACCTTTACCTAAAGCACGAGTAATATAGAGAGGTGGGCCTGCATTCACTCCTAGCATGGATGGGGGTCTTTCAATACTGACATCCACCTGCCTGCAGCAATAAAGGCTAATGCCATGCTGCAGAAGTTGACACAATCCTACAAGTGGCAACGTAGAACTCATTGGGGAACATTTAAGAGTAATAAAGAGAACACCTTGGATGAAGTTTTGGGGAAAAGATGTGAAGGAGACAATTCTGCTCCAGCAAAATCTGCCCAAACGTCAATTTTCACCCCAAACTCAGCTGTGAGTTTTCTGGGCTATATGGCCATGCTCCAGAAGATTTTTCTTCTGATGTTACACCCACATCTATGGCAGGCATCCTCAGAGGTTGTGAGGTCTGCTGGAAACTCGGCAAGTGGGGTTTATATATCTGTGGAATAAAGTCCAGGGTGGGAGAAAGAACTCTTGTCTGTTGGAGGCAAGTGTGAATGTTGCCATTGGCCAGCTTGATTAGCAAGCATTTAATGAGTAAGCAAATACAGTAGAGTCTCACTTATCCAACATAAACGGGCCGGCAGAACGTTGGATAAGCGAATATGTTGGATAATAAGGAGGGATTAAGGAGAAGCCTATTAAACATCAAATTAGGTTATGATTTTACAAATTGAGCACCAAAAACATCATGTTATACAATAAACTTGACAGAAAAAGTAGTTCAATACGCAGTAATGCTATGAAGTAATTACTGTATTTACGAGTTTAGCACCAAAATATCACGATGTATTGAAAACCTTGACTACAAAAATGCGTTGGATAATCCAGAACGTTGGATAAGCGAGTGTTGGATAAGTGAGACTCTACTGTACTGACACGGTCTGAATTAAGGTCTATGTACAAGGTTCTTGGAAGAATGGAATTAAGTAATTTATATGTTTTTAATGCTTTTTAATGTTTATATAATGTATTTTTACTGATTACTGTAATGGTTTTAAATGTGTTGTTAATTTTATTGATTGTTTGGCATTGAATTTTGCCGCCTTGAGTCCCCTCGGGTGAGAAAGGCAGGGTAAAAATGTTGTAAATAAATAGCACTGAATGGCCTTGCAGCTTCAAAGCCTGACTGGGGGAAGTTTTGTTGGGAGGTGTTAACTGGACCCTGATTGTTTCATGTCTGGAATTCCCATTTTCGGGGCATTGTTCGTTCTTTATTGTCCTGATTTTAGAGTTTTTTTAAACAACGGGGGCCAGATTTGGTTCATTTTCATGGTTTCCTCCTTTTTGATGAAATTGTACACATTGAAATTGTAGATTTCAATGGCTTCTCTGTGTCATCTGACATGGTGGTTGTGAGAGTGGTCCAGCATTTCTGTGTTCTCAAATAATATGCTACGTCCAATTTTATTTATTTTTTCGTGTCAGGAGCAACTTGAGTTGCTTCTGGAGTGAGAGAATTGGCCGTCTGCAAGGACGTTGCCCAGGGGACGCCCGGATGTTTTTTGATGTTTTTACCATCCTTGTGGGAGGCTTCTCTCATGTCCCCGCATGGAGCTGGAGCTGATAGAGGGAGCTCATCCACACTCTTCCCGGGTGGGATTCAAACCTGGCAGCCTTCAGGTCAGCAACCCAACCTTCAAGTCACAAGGCTTTTATCCCCTAGGCCATCGGAGGCTCCTATTTTAATAATAATAACTTTATTATTATTATTATTATTATTATTATTATTATTAATTTTATTATTCTTTTATTATTTTATTGTATGACACAGCAAACAAGCTAGACATGCTGGATTTCGTATCACAAAATCACAAGTCGAACACTTCCCAAGTGTTTAGGACTGTGTGATGTATTTTCGGATGATGCGTGCAGATCCCAGTAGGGTGGCCTTTTGCAACTGACAGATCATAATTTTATCAATGTCTATTGTTTCCAAATGCCAGCTGAGATCTTTTGGCACGGCTCCCAGTGTGCCCACCACCACCGGGACCACCTGCACTGGTTTCTGCCAGAGTCTTTGAAGTTCAATCTTGAGGTCCTGATAGCGGCTGAGTTTTTCCTGTTGTTTTTCATCAATGCGACTGTCACCTGGGATGGCGACATCAATGATCCAAACCTTTTTCAATTGGCCGTCTGCAAGGACGTTGCCCAGGGGCCGCCTGGATGTTTTTTGATGCTTTTACCATCCTTGTGGGAGGCTTCTCTCATGTCCCCGCATGGAGCTGGAGCTGATAGAGGGAGCTCATCCACACTTTCCCCGGGGTGGGATTCGAACCTGGCAGCCTTCAGGTCAGCAACCCAACCTTCAAGTCACGAGGCTTTAGTCCAATACGCCATCGGGGGCTGCTGCGTCCAAATTGGTTCATCAGATGCTCTGCTATGACTGACTTAAGCTGCAAGGCCATTCAATGCTAATCAAGGTGGCCAAGTGCAACATTCACACTTGCCTCAAAACAGACAAGAGTCCTTTCTGACACCCTGGAGATATATAAACCCCACTTGCCTAGTTTCCAACAGACCTCACAACTTCTGAGGATGCCTGGTGGGCGAAACGTCAGGAGAGAATGCTTCTGGAACCTAGCTATACAACCTGGAAAACTCACAGCAAGCCAATGATTAAACACCTCATTCATTGGGAACTTTTCTTCAACAGTTGAGGGGGTCTATACAGGAAAGAAGAAGGTGGTCCCATGTGATTGTGACCACGGTTACCACGTCCCACCACGTCCTGTGAAGAGGCTCCCTTTTGTCCCCATCCCTCTCGGCAACCATCTCCCCCCTCCTTTCTTTCTCCGGTGTCCTCAAGACTCCTCTCACCTTGAGGAGTGTTAGGATTACCCAGCATTTACACTCAATGCTTCTCTTTATTCCTTAAGACTTATTAAGAATGATAATGAGCTACAAAGCTGAGAACACGTTCCTCTCTCTCTCTCTCTCTCTCCCCTCTGTCGCTCTCTCTCTCTCTTTCTACGTGCCTTTTCCGTCAAAGGCACACAGGACAAATCAGACCAAAAAAAAAAAAAAGGAGGACTGACAATATGGATCAAGGACACTTGAGGATTTATATTCTATAAATCCGGCCCCCGCCACTTCTTTTTTGGGAGGAGGGAGGGATGTTTTTATTATTTTGGTGCTAATTTCTCCTCTCCCTACACATTTCTGCCAAACATAAAAGGGAAAGGATCCTGGCCCCCTCCCCTTTCTCCTTCCTGGACTTTGGGAATAAAGTGGGGGGAGAAGATGAGGAGGGGAGAAAGCGGAGAGAAGGCTGCCTGCCTGCCTGGAAAGGCTCGTTAACACGGCGCTCTTAAACGGTTGATTAATTTTAGCAAAATTTACGACACACTCCTGCTTTCTCTTCTTCTCCTTCGGCTCGCAGCTTTCCACCCCGAGCCGGGTCCATCGGAAGCCCCTCGACCCCTTACCCGCAGCCGATGCCTCCTTCGCTGGCACTTTCTCGCATCTTCCAACACTTGTTTGTACACACCAACATGTCTGGCTGGACTTAAACCACACTCTGCCGGAGGGATGAAAGCAGGGCTTTCTCCCATTCGCAGATCAGAAAGCAACTTTGGCGGCTAGTCTAACTTCCTTACCGTCTTCTCTCTCTTCTTATTTGACCTGACGCTTGGGGAAAATAACCACCTTGTTCATAACCGCCTTGTGCACCTGAGCTGCATCCGCTGCCACACCGGAGGAG
Source organism: Anolis carolinensis (assembly GCF_035594765.1). Classification (NCBI taxonomy): domain Eukaryota; kingdom Metazoa; phylum Chordata; class Lepidosauria; order Squamata; family Anolidae; genus Anolis; species Anolis carolinensis. The sequence continues at coordinate 4,888,258 of NW_026943826.1, read as the reverse complement.
ATTCTCTCTCCTTTTGAGACTCAAATCCAGAGTTTTCCTTTGAGACAAGAGAAGCCGAAGATGCAATGCAAGGTGAGCGAGACGGAGACACGGTTCTTAAGTCTTGCATTAATTTCTGCACCGTCTGTTTGCTGTTTATGTTTCCTCCTTGCTCCATTCTTCGGCTGGTAGTTCGAGAACAACAGCAGAAACATCAATTGAGTCCTTGTCTCTATACATACAAGGGCTCACTCCGCGGAGCTGTTGTTAGACCCAGCTGTTCGAAAACACACACTTGATCTTAGCCAAAAGACTGAGAAGCGGTTCAAATCCAGGGAGCGGGATGAGTTCCTGCTGTCAGCCCCAGCTTCTGCCAACCTAGCCGTTCGAAAACATGCAAATGTGAGTAGATCAATAGGTACCGCTCCGGTGGGAAGGTATCGGCACTCCATGCAGTCATGCCAATGGCCACATGACCTTGGAGCCATCTACAGACATGCAAATGTGAGTAGATCAATAGGTACTACTCGGGTGGGAAGGTAACAGCGTTCCACGCAATCATGCCAGCCACATGACCTTGGAGGTGTCTACAGACAACGCCGGCTCTTCAGCTTAGAAATGGAGATAAGCACCAACCCCCAGAGTCAGATACGACTGGACTTAATGTCAGGGGAAACCTTTACCTTTACCTTGCCTCTATACATAGGCCTTCTAAGAAATTTTAAGAAATTCAGTATTTTTCACCCACTCCAATTGCTTTGGGATTCCCTAGCTGAACTCAAGAGACCTTTACAAGAAAAGAATGGTCCGCAGACCAACTTCACTTAGATTTAGAACTATCTGTCAAAGCAAACAAGATATGGCTTGACCTCTGCTCCATCAAGAGGTTCAGAAAAAGGATCTGGGTTATTCTGGGGGTAACTGAAAGACAACGTTAAAAAAATAAGAGTTCAAGCAGAAATAGTACCGAGCGAGCGCAGCCTTCAGAGCTGTACCTGCTTTCAGTCAAAGGCACAAGTCTTTTCTTTTTTTAAATCTGACCCCCGGCCAAGAAGCTTCTGTTTATGGCAGTCGGCAAAGCTTTTCTCTCTCCCAAGTATTTATACAGATGAGTTGGATGTAAATCCCCCTGAAATGAAATTATAAGGGGTTGGAGATGAGGGATGTTGGGGAGAGCGGGGGCCGCATCTCTGTAAATCACAGAGAACAAGCAGTCCCTGCTCCAAGCAGATAGCATATTCATATCCGCAAAGAAGGAGAAATGGGGAGCGCACCCGTTTAAATACGACCCGGGAGACGCAAGCACATCCGAACGACGGAGAGAAGGGCTGGTTTAGAACCAGACCCGAAAAGTTTGCCAAAGTCAAAATGCCATGCAGAGAAACCTCACTTTGCTTAGGAAGGTAAAAGGTGGAAATCTGAGAAGAATTCAGAGGGAGAAAAAAACAAGTACGACGTTTTTAATTCTCAGATAAAATACGCGAGTTTTCAAAAACATAAGTGGAAAGAATCACATATTTTAATGCATTTGTATTACAGTAGCGTCTCACTTATCCAACATAAATGGGCCGGCAGAATGTTGGATAAGTGAAAATGTTGGATAATAAGGAGGGATTAAGGAAAAGCCTATTAAACATTAAATCACATTATGATTTTACGAATTAAGCACCAAAACATCATGTTTAACAACAAATCGACAAGAAAAAGTAGTTCAATACACGGTAACGTAATGTAGTAATTACTGTATTTATAAATTTAGCACCAAAATATCGCAATATATTGAAAACATTGACTACAAAGACATTGACTACTAACAGGCCGACTGCGTTGGATAATACAGAACATTAGATAAGTGGAGGTTGGACTCTACTGTATTATTTTAATATGGGAGGGGGTGATTTTATTAAAGGAAAGCCCTGCACATTTTCTCTTACTGTAGACACAAGAAGCAACATCCACTACCGTTTCTCCAAAAATAAGACATCCCCAGAAAATAAGACCTAGTAGAGATTTTGTTGAATTGCTAAATATAAGGCCTCCCCTGAAAGTAAGACCCAGCAAAGTTTTTGTTTAGAATTATGCCCACCAAACAGAACACCAGAGCATGCAGGATTGGTAAATGTACGTACCATAGATTGCTGTACATGAAAATAATGGTAGTAACAAGAAATTCTTGACAGGATTCACAGTTTGTCTGATTATTTGTTCAACAATAAATGTGAATTCTTCTTCATGGAAAAATAAGACATCCCCTGAAAATAAGACCTAGCACATCTTTGGGAGCAAAAATTAATATAAGACACTGTCTTATTTTCGGGGAAACACGGTATCTCCCACCCTGGAGATATATAAACCCCACTTGCCAAGTTTCCAACAGACCTCACAACCTCTGAGGATGCCTGCCATAGATGTGGGTGAAACATCAGGAGAGAATGCTTCCAGAACATAGCCATACAACCTGGAAAACTCACAGCAATGTGGGCAAAATGTCAGGAGAGAATGCTTCTGGAACATGGCTATACAGCCTGGAAAACTCACAGCAATGTGGGCAAAATGTCAGGAGAGAATGCTTCCGGAACATGGCTATACAGCCCGGAAAACTGACAGCAATGTGGGCAAAATGTCAGGAGAGAATGCTTCCAGAACATGGCTATACAGTCTCGAAAACTCACAGCAATGTGGGCAAAATGTCAGGAGAGAATGCTTCCAGAACATGGCTATACAGCCTGGAAAACTCACAGCAATGTGGGCAAAATGTCAGGAGAGAATGCTTCCGGAACATGGCTATACAGCCCAGAAAACTGACAGCAACTCAGTGACTTCAGCCATGAAAGCCTTCGACAACACAACCACTATTCATCTTGGTTTTTCTGTTCCCTCCCATGTTGAACGAAGGCTTTTCTTTTATAAGGAATGACAATGTCAACTGCTTGGAAACTGATGCGAGCGGCTTTTAAAAGAAATGTGTGTGTGTGGCATTCGGGTTGGAGGGAATCACTCCCTGACTTCTTGGTTAAAGTCTTTTCTTGTTCTAACTCATGTTCTTATGTCACTGAGCTAAAAGAGAGAGAGGAAGAGAGAGAGAGAGAGGGAAAGGGGGGGAGATGACTTTCCTTGAATGATCTGTTTAACCTAAGCCAGAGGAAAAAAAAGTCATTAATTACTTATGTGAGCTATTGCTTCTGAAAGACAATAAACCTGCCCGGTCGCCATGGATATGACATATTTGCTCTGAAAACAACACAATAATTAGCAAAGGGGAAAGATACAAGGGGAATATGCAAACTCCCGGGTTTAAAGCCACAGTGTTGCTTTTTCCCGCTCCTGGGTGGTTGTTTTTCACTTGTCAGTGGGTCCACTTTGCAATTCAATTCAAAACAAAAAGGGAAGGGAAAAAGAAGGAGAGGGCAAAAAAAAAACTACCCGAAAAGATGGGTAAAGAAAAATATTTAAAGGGGAGGAGAGGAACGGTGATCAAGCTGCACCAGAGCAAGCAATACAGAAGGGAGAAAAACATAACACACAGGAGAATTAATAAGATTAAAAGCAATCAAGGATGTGGATTTCATCAGACAAGTTAGGCTTAGGGTTGCCTTGTTGTTTTTTTGCATGCATGCATATTGGAGGACTGCGTTTAAAGGAAAGCAAAAAGACATTTGAAAAAGAAACGAGAGGTTTCAAGAAAATGGCAACAGATAAACATGGTAATGCTCGGTCCGGAGCGAAAAGAGATACATCACGGATGTATTTTTAAACGCACAACTTGGTCCATTCCTGTTAGAAGATAATGGCACTAACTTGGCACCGAGCGGATGCCATGCTCAGGGCAGAAAACCCAAAATATCTGCTCTGTCTTTCCATGGATCTGGAATATAACAGCTTCCTAGGACTGTCAGATAGTCATAAATGGGTTTTTAAAGACAATGAAACAGGGAGGAAAAGTTTTCTAGGAAACTCCAGAGTGAGACGTCGACCCCAATGAAAAAATGCCATTGATGACGATGGTAATGATGATTAAATCTTTTCCTGCCTGGCAGTGGGTTCGACTAAACGGCCCATGTGGTCTCTTCCAGCTCTATTATTATTATTATTATCATTATTATTATTATTATCATATGACACAACAAACGAGATATATATGCTGGATTTCATATCATAAAATCACAAGTCGAACACTTCCTAAGTGTTTAGGACTATGTGATTATTATTATTATTATTATTGGCTTGGATGTTGGGGGGCTGAAGCAAATTATTATTATTACAGTATTATTATTATTGGTTATCCTGCATGGCAGCGGGTTGGACTAGATGGCCCATGTGGTCTCTTTCAACTTTATTATTCTGTGATTCTAATAATAATAAGGAAGGCTGAGACAAATAATAATAATAATAATAATAATAATAATAATAGCTTTTCTTGCATGGCAGTGGGCGGGACTAGATGGCCCACATGGTCTTGTCCAACACTAATAATAATAATAATAATAATAAAACTTTATTTTTAACCTGCTCTCTCTCCCCCCATGGGCACTCTATTATTCTATGATTCTAATAATAATATCGAGGGATAAGGCAGATTATTATTATTACTATTATTATTATTATTATAGCTTTTCCTGCATGGCAGCGGGTTGGACTAGATGGTCCATATCATCTCTTCCAACACAATTATTCTATGATTCTAATAATAATATGGAGGGTTAAGGCAGATTATTATTATTATTATTATTATTATTATTATTATCATCATCATTATAGCTTTTCCTGCATGGTAGGAGGTTGGACTGGATGGTCCACATGGTCTCTTCCAGCTTTATTATTCTATGATTCTAATAATAATATGAAGGGCTAAGGCAGATGATGATGATGATGATTATTATTATTATTATTATAGCTTTTCTTGCATGGCAGAAGGGACTAGATGGTCCACGTGGTCTATTCCAACAGTATTATTCTATTATTATTATTATTAGCCTCAGCCCTCCAGCATTCACTGAAGTTGATATGAAGATGCCATACACCTCCCGTGGATTAACCTTGCTGGATCCTGACTTCCTAAAATTCAAATACAAACCATAAAATGCAACAATCCCTTTTAAAAAAGAGTTTAACCTGAAAGGGAAAGAGAAAAGGCAACCTTGTCATATCTGTATTTCGCAGCAAAGACAAGCATATGGAAACGAAGAGCCCTTACAATAATCCTGACTTTCTGCTCTCGTATTTTGAACGAAGCGTTCAACATCAGAGTCCGGTTGAAGGCACTGAAAAGCTTCACTTTCTACGATTATGCCAAGCTTTTCCCCTCCAGCTTTATTAAGACGTCAGTTTAGAAACTTCAAGTCGAGCATTCAACGACGACAAGAACAAAACAGAAAAGAAAAAGTGGAGTTTTGAAAAGACAAGAAAGACCAAAAAAAAACAAAAACAAAACCCTACGATGCTTCTCTAAACACTTGGGCACATATGGAGTTTGATTTCTCAAAGAGATCGGTTTAACATCTCCATAGAAACCTGCCACAGATTATGATCAACGACACAAATAAGTCGCCTAATAAATTAAACAGGAGGCAGAAGATCTGGAAACTTGATGACCAAAGTTCACCAATATTCTTCCTGCCGCACACATGCACACCCTGCATCCAGCTTTTTCTAGCCAGGGCTTTAAAATATATATATATATATGAAAGGCAACAGTAGGAAGATAAGGAAGCAAGGAAGTTCTTTGCCTGGCACAGAGACACAAGTCAAGGGCGAAAGGAGGCAAGGATGCCGGAGGGAGCCATTGAGGCATTCCCAAATGGCCTGTGGAGACTGAGGGCAATGTCTTTAAAGGAAGGGGCACGTGGAGTTTAGGAGGCAAGTTCTCTCCCCAGAGAATGCCTTCTTAGGAGAGGAGCGAGGAAACAATTCCCTAAATAATGATATTTATTTATTTATTTACAACATTTCTACCCCGCCCTTCTGACTATACAAAGTCCTGTCTATACAAAGAGCTGTTCAACAGTGGAACTCTCTGCCTCAGAGTGTGGTGGAAGCTCCTTCCTTGGAGGCTTTGAAACAGAGGCTGGATGGCCATCTGTTGGGGGGGCTTTGATTGTTGCAGCGGGTTGGACTGGATGGCCCATGTGGTCTCTTCCAACTCTATTATTATTATTGCCTTGGATACTGGAAGGTTGAGGCAAATTATTAGTATTATTAGTATTATTACTTTTCTTGCATCGCAGTGGGTTGGACTAGACGGCCCATGTGGTCTCTTCCAACTGTATTATTATTATTATTATTATTATTATTATTATTATTATTATTACTACTATTATTATTGGCTTGGATACTGGAAGGTTGAGACAAATTATTATTATTATTATTATTATTATTATTATTATTATTATTATTGCTTTTCCTGCAAAGCAGTGGATTGGACTAGACAGCCCATGTGGTCTCTTCCAACTGTATTATTATTATTATTATTATTATTGATACTGGAAGGTTGCGGCAAATTATTATTATTATTATTATTATTATTATTATTATTATTATTATTATTATTGCTTTTCCTGCAAAGCAGTGGGTTGTACTAGACAGCCCATGTGGTCTCTTCCAACTGTATTATTATTATTATTATTATTATTATTATTATTATTATTATTATTATTTTGGATAATGGAAGGTTGCGGCAAATTATTATTATTATTATTATTATTATTATTATTATTATTATTATTATTATTTCTTTTCTTGCATAGCACTGGGTTGGACTAGACGGCCCATGTGGTCTCTTACAACTGTATTATTATTATTATTATTATTATTATTATTATTATTATTATTATTACTATTATTATTGGCCTGGATACTGGAAGGTTGAGGCAAATTGTTATTATTATTATTATTATTATTATTATTATTATTATTATTATTATTATTATTATTGCTTTCCCTGCAAAGCAGTGGGTTGGACTAGACCACCCATGTGGTCTCTTCCAACTGTATTGTCATCATTATTATTATTATTATTATTATTATTATTATTATTGGCTTGGATACTGGAAGGTTGAGGCAAATTATTATTATTATTATTATTATTATTATTATTATTATTGCTTTTCTTGCATAGCAGTAGGTTGAACTAGACGGCGGCCCATGTGGTCTATTCCAACTGTATTATTATTATTATTATTATTATTATTATTATTATTATTATTATTATTGGCTTGGATACTGGAAGGTTGAGGCAAATTATTATTATTATTATTATTATTATTATTATTATTATTATTATTATTGCTTTTCCTGCAAAGCAATGGGTTGGACTAGACAGCCCATGTGGTCTCTTCCAACTTTATTAATTATGTTATTCTAATAATAATATGGATGGCTAAATTACTATTATTATTATTATTATTGACACAAAGACATAGTATGACACAGCAAACAAGATCTGTATGCTGGATTTCATATCACAAAATCACAAGTCGAACACTTCCCAAGTCTCTTCCAACATTATCATCATCATCATCATCATCATCATCATCATTAGTATTATTATTGGCTTGGATACTGGAAGGAAGAGGCAAACTATTATTATTATTATTATTATTATTATTATTATTATTATTATTATTATTATTACTACTACTACTACTACTATAGGTTTTCCTGCATGGCAGCGGGTTAGACCAGATGGCCCATGTGGTCTCTTCCAACTCTAATAATAATAAATAATAATAATAATAAAACTTTATTTTTAACCCACCCTCTCTCCCCAAGGGGACTCTATTATGCAATGATTCTAATAATAATATTATTAGGCAGATTATTATTATTATTAGATACACAACAAGGTGAGTACACAGCAAGCAAGATCACTATGCTGCCTTTTGTATTGCATCACAAGACGGACAGTTTCCAAGTGTTGTTTATTATTATTATTATTTTATTATGACACAGCAAACAAGATAGATATGCTGGATTTCATATCACAAAATCACAAGTCGAACACTTCCCAAGTGTCTAGGACTGTGTGATGTATTTTCGGATGATGCGTGCAGATCCCAGCAGGGTGGCCTTTTGCAGCTGGCAGATCATAATTTTGTCAATGTCTATTGTTTATTATTATTTATTATTATTATTGTATGACACAGCAAACAAGATAGATATGCTGGATTTCGTATCACAAAATCACAAGTCGAACACATCCCAAGTGTCTAGGACTGTGTGATGTATTTTCGGATGATGCGTGCAGATCCCAGTCGGGTGGCCTTTTGCAGTTGGCAGATCGTGATTTTGTCAACGTCTATTGTTTCCAAATGCTGGCTGAGATCTTTTGGCACGGCACCCAGTGTGCCCATCACCACCGGGACCACCTGCACTGGTTTCTGCCAGAGTCTTTATTTTTATTATTATTATTATTATTATTATTATTATTATTATTATAGCTTTTCCTGCATGGCAGCAGGTTGGACTAGATGGCTCATCTGGTGTCTTCCAACTCGATTATTCTATGATTCTAATAATACTATGGAAGGTGGAGGCAGATTATTATTATTATTGGGTTCCAGGCTGTCTGGTCATGTTCTGGAAGCATTCTCTCCTGACGTTTCGCCCACATCTGTGGTAGGCATCCTCAGAGATTGTGAGGTCTGTTGGAAACTAGGCAAGTGGGGTTTATATATCTGTGGAATAATGTCCAGGGTGGGAGAAAAGAATATTGTCTGTTGGAGGTAAGAGTGAACGTTTCCATTGTCCAGCTTGATTAGCATTGAATAACCTTGCAGCATCTATTATTATTATTATTATTATTATTATTATTATTATTATTATTATTATTCTCATCCCTCCAGCATCCAAACCTGGCTCCTTGGAAACCCGAATGACTTCTTCGGCTCAGCCTAAGCATCCTTACAGAGCCTTACATGTCGAATGGGACCATTCTGAGGCTCTGCAAACAGGGAAGCCCTTTTTGAGCCACTTTCTCCTGACTTTTCTCCCTTCCAAAGGAATCAAAAGAACCAAGGAAGAGGCAGAAAGCCCTCTTCAACCCAAAGCCCCTTCTTGTCCTTTCCTTTGCTGCATTTCAAACCTGCTTTAATCCCTCCTCCTCCTCTCCCCCCCCCCCCCTTCCCAAGTTCCTGAACTTTTGAGTGACAGCTCGGCACCTGTTCCTTGGTCCCAACAAGGGAGCGGCCAAACATGGAAGAGAAAAGCAAAGCAGGGGGAAGGAAAAAAGAAGAAGGGAAAAAGGTGTTGTCGAAGGCTTTCATGGACAGAATCACTGGGTTGCAGCATGTTCCAGAAGCATTCTCTCCTGACGTTTCACCCACATCTATGGCAAGCATCCTCAGAGGTTGTGAGGTCTGTCGGAAACTAGACAAGTGAGGATTATATATTTGTGGAATAATGTCCAGGGTGGGAGAAAGAACTCTTGTTGCAACTGGCCACCTTGATTAGCCTGGCTGCTTCCTGCCTGGGAGAATCCTTTGTTGGGAGGTGTTAGCTGGCCCTGATTTGTTTCCCGTCTGGAATTCCTCTGTTTTCAGGGGTGTTATTCTTTATTTAGTGTCCTGATTTTAGAGTTTTTTAAAAAATACTGTTCACTCTTTTCTTGATGAAATTGCTTGTGAATTTCAATGGTTTCTCTGTGTAGCCTGACATGGTGGTTGTTCGAGTGGTCCAGCACACTTCCCAACAAAGGATTCCCCCAGGCAGGAAGCACCCAGTATTCAAATTCTGACTACCAGTATTTTTAAAAGTCTAAAATCAGGACAGTAAATAAAGAACAAAACTCAGAAAACAGGGGAATGCCAGATAGGAAGCCATCAGGGCCAGCTAACACCTCCCAACAAAGGATTTTCCCAGCCAGTATTAAAATATTAGCTCCCAGTATTTTAAAAAGTCTAAAATCAGGACAGTAAATAAAGAACAAAACTCAGAAAACAGGGGAGTGCCAGACAGGAAGCAATCAGGGCCAGCTAACACCTCCCAACAAAGGATTCTCCCAGCCAGTATTAAAATATTAGCTCCCAGTATTTTTTTAAAAAACTCTCAAATCAGGACAGTACATAAAGAGCAAGACTCAGAAAATAGGGGAAACAATCAGGGCCAGCTAACACCTCCCAACAAAGGATTCTCCCAGCCAGTATTAAAATATTGGCTCCCAGTATTGAAAAAAACCCTCTCAAATCAGGACAGTACATAAAGAGCAACACTCATAAAATAGGGGAAACAATCAGGGCCAGCTAACACCTCCCAACAAAGGAAGGAAGCAGCCAGGCTTTGAAGCTGCAAGGCTATTAGGTGCTAATCAAGCTGGCCAATGGTAACATTCACACTTGCTTCCAACAGACAAGCGTTCTTTCTCCCACCCTGGACATTATTCCACAGATATATAAACCCCACTTGCCTGGTTTCCAACAGACCTTTCTGCAGAGACCCTCACTGATTGACTTTGCAGCGGCAAGACCATTCCATGCTAATCAAGCTGGCCATTGGCAACTTCCACGCTTGCCTCCAACAGACAAGAATTATTCCACAGATATATAAACCCCACTTGCCGAGTTTCCAACAGACCTCACAACCTCTCAGGATGCCTGCCACAGATGTGGGTGAAACGTCAGGAGAGAATGCTTCTGGAGCGTGGACAGAGCGTGGAAAACTTACAACAAGCAAGAGAGGGAAAGGTTCCAAATCACAACCTGTTGCTTTGAGGGGAGGAAGGAAGGGACACAAAAGCACAACCAGAGCCCTAGTCGATCTCCAAACTTCGCGCAGCAACAACAAACGCAGCTCTTCTTTCTCCTCGCCCTGCTTTTCTCCACCCGAGGCAACTTTCTCCTCGGCTTTCCCCGCAAGTTGCCTGCCTTCCGTCCCCTTTGCAAAGCCCTTTCTTTCTTTCTTTCCTCGCCAAACCCGAAGCCAACGCGGGACGTACCTGCACTCGGGGCGTCCGGGGGTGACTTCCCAAGTCCAGGGCAACGGGGCGGTTTGGGATGGAGGCGCCCCGCGCGCATGCGCCATCAAAGTTGCCCTGATCCGGGATTTTTTTTTTTCCTCCGCTCTCTCTCTCTCTCTCTCTCGCTCGCTCTCTTTGCTTTGATTATTGAATTTTCCTCTTCGGAGCCGGGAAAGGGAAGGGGGGGGGGGGGCAGGCGGTGGCAAAACCCGGACTGGAATCCCGCCTGCCCCGGAGGAGGCAAAAGGGCGGAAGAGGAGGCGGCAAAACCCGGACTGGAGACGCGTCTGAGTATGGCCATGAACGCCTCCCTGCGCCCCGTCCGAGTTCAGGGGAGCCCCGGTCGGGCGGAGGCACCTGCCCGCCCCCCGCCCCCCGCCCCGCCCCTCCCCGGAGCCCTGGCCGAAAGGAGACTAGGGCTGCCCGGCCTCTTCTTTTACACCCGGGAGGGCTTTTTGCTTGTTTCAGCTCTGGACGGAAGAAGGGCACCAGGAGGAGGAAGGAGAAGGAGAAGAAGAAGAGGAGAAGGAAGAGGAAGTGGAAGAAGAAGGTGGAAAGAGGGAAGAGGAGGAGGAGGAAGAAAAAGAGGAAAAGAAGTGAAAGGAGAGGAGGAGGAAGAGGAAGAATAGGAGAAGGAGGAAGAGGAAGAAGTGGAAGAAGAAGGTGGAAAGTGGGAAGAGGAGGAGGAGGAGGAAGAAAAAGAGGAAAAGAAGTGAAAGAAGAGGAGGAGGAAGAGGAAGAAGAAGGTGGAAAGAGGGAAGAGGAAGAGGAGGACGGAAAAGAGAAAAAGAAGTGAAAGAAGAAGAGAAGGAGGAAGAGGAAGGAGAAGTGGAAGAAGAAGGTGGGGAGGAAGAGGAGGGGGAAGAAAAAGAGGAAAAGAAATGAAAGAAGAGGAGGAGGAAGAAAATAGGAAAAGAAGTGAAAGAAAAGGAGGAATAGGAAGAAGTGGAAGAAGAGAAGGAGGAAGAGGAAGAAGAGGAGGAGAAGGAGGAAGAAGAAGAAGAGGAAGAAGAGAAGGAGGAAGAGGAAGAAGGTGGAAAGAGGGAAGAGGAAGAGGAGGAAGAAAAAGAGGAAAAGAAGTGAAACAAGAGGAAGAAGAAATTGAAAAGAGGGAGGAAGAGGAGAAGGAAAAAGAAGAGGAAGAGGAGGTGGATGTAGAAGATGAGGGGGAGGAGGAAGAGGGAAAAAGTGGTAAGAAGGGAAGGAGGAAGAAGAGAAGGAAGAAGAGAAGGAGAAAGACATGGAAGAAGAAGAGGAGAAGAAGTGGAAGAAGAGGGAGGAGGAAGAAGTGGAAGAAGAATAAGAAGAGGTGAGAGGAGGAAAAGGAAGAAAATGTGGAAGAAGGAGAAAAGAGGAAAGAAGAGGAGAAGGAGGAAGAGGGAAAAGAAGCGAGACAAGGAAAGAGAAAAAAGAAGAAGAAAAGTGGAATAAGAAAGAAAGAGAGTAGAGGAGGAGGAGAAAGAAGAGAGAAAAAAGTGAAAGAAGAAAAAGAAGAGGAAGAGGGAAAAGAAGTGAAAGAAGAGCGAGGAGGAAGAGGAGAAGGAAGAAAATGAGGAGGAAGATGTGGAAGAAGTGGAAGAAGATGAGGGGAAGGAGGAAGAAGAATGAGATGAGGTGGGAGAAGAAGAAGAGGAGGAAAAAGTGGAAGAAGGAGAGAAAGAGAAGAGGAAAAAGAAGTGAAAGAAGAGGAAGACGAATAAAGAGGTGGGAGAGGAAGAAGAAGTGGAAGAGGAAGAAGAGGAAAAACATGTGAAAGAAGGGGAGAAAGATGTAGAAGAAGGCGGAGGAGAGGAAGAAGAGGAGTTGAAAAGGAAGAAGGAGAGGAGGAGAAGAAGAAGAAGAAGAAAAAGACGAGGAAGAATGAGAAACATCACAAAACCCAAAGGTCTTCACGAGTCTCGACCATCCAGGAAGGATCTAGAGCAATGATGGGAAAGCTTTTGCACTTGGTGTGTCAAAATTCACCAAAAAATCTAGCATGACTTGGGTGGTGTGTCACTTTGAGAAAAAAACCCGTATGTATAGTTCAAATAGCAAAAATGTATAATTGTAATATATAGCTGTATTTAATAAATCAAAAACTATTTACTACCATTATTTCCATGTACAACAATCTATGGGACCTCTTTCAGTTTCCACGCTGATTTCTCTCTATTCTAGTTTCAATGTAGTCATGAGCAATTAATAATAAAATAATAATAATATAGTAATAATATGATAATATGCTACAATAATAATAGAATAATAGAATGATATTATATATCTATATATATAAAAGGGTAATGAAATTTTGGCCTAGGACAAATCAACAAAACTACACATCCCAGAAACACTAAACTTGGCAGCACAACCCCTCACCCATGCCTCTACGTTCATACAACAAAAAGAAAAGAAAAATAAAGTCCTAATTAGAGGGAGAGGAATAATTGTTTTTATCCAATTGCTGCCAGTTAGAAGGCTAAGCTCCGCCCACTTGGTCTCCTAGCAACCCATTCAGCCCAGGGGACAGGCAGAGTTGGGCCTCACTTAGGCCTCTTCCACACTGCCTAAGATACAGATTATCAGATTTTGACTGGATTATATGGCAGTGTAGACTCAAGGCTTTCCACACAGCTATATAACCCATTTATAATATTACTAGCTGTGCCCGGCCACGCGTTGCTGTGGCAAAATATGGTGGTATGGGAAATAAAGTATTGAGGAACTGGTGGTAGTTAAGGTAAAGGGTAAACGTTTTCCCCAGACATTAAGCCCAGTCATGTCTGACTCAGAGTGTTGGTGCTCATCTCCATTTCTAAGCCGAAGAGCCGGCGTTGTCCGTAGATTCCTCCAAGGTCATGTGGGATGACTACATGGAGCGGCGTTACCTTCCCGCCGGAGCAGTACCTATTGATGCACTCACATTTGCATGTTTTTGAACTTCTGGGTTGGCAGAAGCTGGGGCTAACAGTGGGGGCTCTCCGCTCCCCCAATTCAAACCTGCAGCCTTTCGGTCCAGAAGTTCAGCAGCTCAGCGCTTTAACACGCTGTGCCATCAGGGGATATTATTTCCTAAAGGTTGTGAATATACAATATTTCTGATTGGTTTTTTTTTGTCTGTTGGAGGCAAGTATGAATGCTGTAATTAGGAAAAATGATTAGGATGTAATGGCCTTGCAGCTTTAAAGCCTGGCTGCTTCCTCCCTGAGTGAATTTTTTGTTGGGAGGTGTTAGCTGGCCCTGATTGTTTCCTGTCTGGAATTCCCTTGTTTTCAGAGTGGTGTTGTTTGCGATATTTTATGTGTTTCTACTGTCTGTGGCCCTGAGAAAACAGAGGATTTTCCAGACTTTGAAGATGGGAATACTTTGTCGGGAGGTGTTAGCTGGCCCTGATTCTTTCCTGTCTGGAATTCCCTTGTTTTCAGAGTGGTGTTGTTTGCGATATTTTATGTGCTTCTACTGTCTGTGGCCCTGAGAAAACAGGATTTGCCAGACTTTAATGATGGGAATACTTTGTTGGGAGGTGTTAGCTGGCCCTGATTGTTTCCTGTGTGGAATTCCCCTGTTTATTTACTGTCCTGGTTTTAGAGATTATATTGTTCTGCATTATTCTATCCCAGTAATTATTTCATATTAAAGTAGAATCTCACTTATCCAACATTCACGTATATAATGTTCTGGATTATCCAACGCAGTCTGCCTTTTCATAATCAATGTTTTTTGTAGTCAGTGTTTTAAATTCATTGTGATATTGTAGTGGTAAATTTGTAAATACAGTACAGTAGAGTCTCACTTATCCAACATAAACAGGCTGGCAGAATATTGGATAAGCGAATATGTTGGATAATAAGGAGGCATTAAGGATAAGCCTATTAAACATCAAATTAGGTTATGATTTTACAAATGAAGCACCAAAATATCATCTTAGACAACAAATTTGGCAGAAAAGTAGTTCAATACACAGTAATGCTATGTAGTAATTACTGTATTTATGAATTTAGCACCAAAATATCACAATATATTGAAAACATTGACTACAAAAATGCATTGGATAATCCAGAACGTTGGATAAGTGAGTGTTGGATAAGTGAGACTCTACTGTAAATACTACATAGCATTACTGCGCATGGAACTACTTTTTCTGTCAAATTTGTTGTATAATATGATGTTTTGGTGCTTAATTTGTAAAACGATTACCTAATTTGATGTTTAATCGGCTTTTCCTGAATCCCTTCTTATTATCCAACATATTCACTTATCCTGCCGGCCTGTTTACGTGGGATAAGTGAGACTCTACTGTATATTGATAATCTTAAATTATCTGCTTAGAACTGGATTATATGAGGCCCCTTCTTCACAGCTGTATAAAATGCACACTGAAGTGGATTATATGGTAGTGCGGAGTCAAGATAATCCAGTGCAAAGCAGATAATATAAGATTATAAATGGGTTATATAGCTGTGTAGAAGGGCCTTGAGTCTACACTGCCATATAATCCAGTTAAAATCAGATAATCTGTGGAAGAAGCCTAAGTGAGGCCTAAATCTGCCTGTCCCCTAACTGAAGCCTGGCTGTCCCTTGGCTGGTTGCTAGGCAACCAAGTGGGCAGAGATTAGCCCTCTAAACTGGCAGCAATTGGATAAAAAAAATTATTGCTCTCCCTCTAATTAGGACTTTATTTTTCTTTTCTTTTTGTTGTATCAACCTGGAGGCGTGGATGATGGGTTGTGTTGTCAAATTTCGAGGTTGCGGGGCCTGTACTTTTGTTGTTTTGTCCACTGCCCTGATGCCATCACTCTTTTATATATATAGATATTATCTGCTTTGAACGGGAATAACTTCTAACTGGCAGCCATTGGATAAAAACAATTATTCCTCTCCCTCTAATTAGGACTTTATTTTTCTTTTCTTTTTGTTGTATGAACGTAGAGGCATGGATGAGGGGTTGTGCTGCCAAGTTTAGTGTTTCTGGGATGTGTAGTTTTGTTGTTTTGTCCTAGGCCGAAATTTCATTACCCTTTTATATATATAGATGTATAAATGTAATATGCATAATTCCCATGGAGTAAACAACAAAACCACTGGACCAAATCACACCAAATTTGGCCACAATAGACATAGTCATCCAATCAATCTGTCAGCAAAAATGGCTAGGCGTGTCAGTGCTGACACGCGTGTCATAGGTTGGCCATCACTGATCTAGAGAGTGGGAGCAGCTACCAAGAAGGCCTTTTCTTATCTCCCCATCTGACAGGTGTCACTTATTACAAGGGACGGACCCTACCTATGGGTCAGAAAACTTCCCATTGTATACAGATTGAACAAGATACCCAAAAGCCTGTATTCTTATAACATTTTAGAAGAAAATGTTAAAGAGAGTTCCTGATAGAAGAATGGGTGGAAGGGAGGAACAAATGGATTGACCGTCTTGAGATGGGTCTCCACAGGCCTCTGGCCCACCAAGGCTTTGTTCCTAGTGGCAGATTTCTAGAAGATTACTAGAGAAGATTACTGAAACAAAGCCTTATTTGATGTGAAGATTACGGGTGGATTTATGTGGAGGAGAAGGAGAGACAATCTCCAACATCGCTCCCCTTTATCTCTGGTCCCTTGAGAGAGAGCTGCATTGTCTCCTCGTTCATTGTACATAGATACCACGTACCATACGATAGTAGGCCATGGCAAGAATAACAGAAAATCACTCCGAGCTCTTCTCCTCCTCGTGTTGCTTTCATAGTCTACCAGGTGTTGCTAACTAGAGTTCTGGACCATCTGTGTTTTGGATTCGATCCAAGAATCGAGCAATCCGTGAGGTATCATTAGATAATGCGCCATGTTCTCCGCAGCCTTGCTTGTTGTAATTGTGCCGTTGTGGTCCTCTCTCTGGCAACTGGATTCAAATGTTTTGTCAGTCCGTTTGGAATTGCACGCCTCTCACGACAGGAACCACCGTTGTTTTTGTTCCCCTCGTTTTGTAGGGCTTGACGGCTTACCATCTTTTTTACAGGGTTGTTGTGTTTTCCGGGCTGTATGGCCATGTTCCAGAAGCATTCTCTCCTGATGTTTTCCCCCACATCTATGTCTTGGATTCTGATATACTCCAGTCTAAAAATACAATCTGTGGCTTTGCCTCTTCTTCTTATATTGATGCGACATCTATCATCTTTATAATCCTGTCCCCTTCTAAACTGCCATGTAAAATCCAAATTATCAAGGCAGGAAATCCCACAATATCTGCTTTGAGCTGGGTTATCTGAGTCCACACTGCCATATATTCCAGTTCAAAGCAGATATTGTGGGATTTCCTGCCTTGATCTTCTGGGTTATATGGCAGTGTGGAAGGGCCCCAAGATAATCCACTTCAAATCAGATCATGTGGATTTTCTGCTTTGATAACCTGTATTATCTGTCAGTGTAAAAGGGGTCTTGTGTTGGATCTACACTGCCAGATAATCCAGATTATCAAAGCTAATAATCCACATCTGATTTGAACTCGATTATATGAGTCTACACTGCCAAATAATCCAGGTCAGAGCAGACAATCTGGATTTAATATGGCAGTTTAGATTAGGCCTGAGGCTGGATAATCTAATGCATAATCTAGTTCAAAGCAGATAATGTGGATTATTTGCTATGATATTTTAATAATAATAATAATAATAATAATAATAATAATAATAATAATAATAATAATAATAATACAGTCCTAGACACTTGGGAAGCGTTCGACTTGTGATTTTGTGATATGAAATCCAGCATGTCTATCTTGTTTGCTGTGTCATAAAATAATAATAATAATAATAATAATAATAATAATAATAATAATAATTTTATTTATACCCCGCCACCATCTCCCCACAGGGACCCGGGGCAGCTTACAGTGAGGATATGACAACAACATAGCATACAAGGCACATAATATAATTTGGATTATATGTCAGCATAGAACAGGCCTGAGTCTACACTGCCATGTAATCCAGTTCAAAGCAGATAATCTGGATTTTATATGGCAGTGTAGATAGGGCTTCAGATTCAGCATTGAGCTGAGGGGACCTCATTTGGGGTCAGGACCCACAGTTTAAGACCCTTTCCATACAGCTGTATAGAATCCACATTGAACTGAATTAGATAATCCAGTTCAGAGCAGATATCGTGGATTATCTGCCTTGATATTCTGGATTATATGGCTGTGTGGAAGGGCCCGAAGAAGCATATGAAGGTCACAAATGGCCCGATCCAACAATCACGTATATGTATTTTTTCCAACCTTCCACAAATAAAAAAAAAAGTGAGGCCTTCTGCAGTTGTCTTCTATTGGTCACTTTTCAACACCAGAGAGCTTTCTACAAGCACAATGTGGATTATGGGGTGGAAGAAGCCCATCTGTCCAATAATTGACATTTTTTGTCTATGGAAAGGCCTCAGGCACAAACACACTCCAATAGTTTTGGGGGCTATGCTCTGCCAGGCTGCAACCCTAAAACACACTCAAAGGAGTAACTCCCATAGTGCACCTTGATTTTTACACAAATGATCAGCTACTGCCAGAAGGGACAACAAGTTTCATCTATGCTGATGATCGTGCCATCACTGCTCAAGCAGAGAGCTTTGAAATGGTTGAACAGATGCTCTCAGAAGCTTTAGGTGGTCTTACTGCCTATTACAGGGAAAACTAACTGATTCCTAATCCATCTAAAACACAGACACAGAGTTTCATCTATGCTGACGATCGTGCCATCACTGCTCAAGCAGGGAGCTTTGAAATGCCTGAACAGAGTCTTTCTGAAGCTTTAGGTGCTCTTACTGCCTATTACAGGGAAAACTAACTGATTCCTAATCCATCTAAAACACAGACGCAGAGTTTCATCTATGCTGACGATCGTGCCATCACCGCCCAAGCAGGGAGCTTTGAAATGGTTGAACAGAAGCTCTCTGAAGCTTTAGGTGCTCTTGCTGCCTATTACAGGGAAAACCAGCTGATTCCTAATCCATCTAAAACACAGACGCAGAGTTTCATCTATGCTGACGATCGTGCCATCACCGCCCAAGCAGGGAGCTTTGAAATGGTTGAACAGAAGCTCTCTGAAGCTTTAGGTGCTCTTGCTGCCTATTACAGGGAAAGCCAACTGATCCCTAATCCATCTAAAACACAGATGCAGAGTTTCATCTATGCTGACGATCGTGCCATCACCGCTCAAGCAGGGAGCTTTGAAATGGTTGAACAGAAGCTCTCTGAAGCTTTAGGTGCTCTTACTGCCTATTACAGGGAAAACCAGCTGATTCCTAATCCATCTAAAACAACGTGTGCTTTTCATCTTATGAACAGAAAAACATCTCGAGCTTCGAGGATGACCTGGGAAGGAATCCCATTGAAGCATTGTAGCACACCAAAATACCTGGGAGTTAACCTGACTATGCACTGACTATCCAGCACAAAGTGGGTGCTAGAAATAACATCATATGAAATCTGACTGGCACAACCTGGGGATCACAACCAGACACAGGAAAGACATCTGCCTTTGCGCTTTGCTACTCTGCTGCTGAATACGCATGCCCAGTGTGGAATATATCTCACTACGTTAAAACAGTGGACATGGCTCTTAATGAGACATGCTGTATTATCACAGGATGTCTATGCCCTGCATCGATGGAGAAATTATACAGTTTAGCTAGTATTTCACCACCTGACATCTGTCGGGAAGTAGCAGCCAATAATGAAAGGACCAAGGCATTGACATCTCCGGCTCATTCTCTGTTCAGATATCAGCAAGCAAACCACTGCCTTAAATAAAAAAATAGCTTCCTAAGATCTCCCTCTGCTCGCAGGAACACCTCAGCAAGCAAGAGTCCAAAAGTGGCAGGTGAAAACCAGGAACCTCCATCCAAGGCTGATATCTGATACAGAAGACTGGGCAACCTGGAAGACGCTGAACAGACTGCGCTCTGGCACCACAAGATGCAGAGCCAATCTTAAGAAAAGGGGCTACAAAGTGGAGTCCACGACATGCGAGTGTGGAGAAGAGCAAACCACAGCCCACCGACTATAATGCAACCTGAGCCCTGCCACATGCACAATGGAGAACCTTCTCACAGCCACACCAAAGGCACTCCAAGTGGCCAGCTTCTGGTCAAAGGACATTTAGTATAATGCCAAAATTTTAACTTTGTTTGTGGTCTTTTTGTTTCTATATGTATTATAACTGTATTCTCAATTCGCTTCTGACACAATAAATAAATAACCTTGATTTTGAGTCAACAGGCAAGTATCTAATATGAGAAAGGGAGGGGAAAAGGAGGAAAAAGTACACTGGCTGCACAAGCACCTTGTTGGGTTCCTCCTCCTCGCCACCCCACTGCCGTCCTCTGGAAAAGCCAAATAAACGAACTGCTCCAAAGCAGCAGTCGTTCCTCGGCATTAAATGTTGTCATATCTGCTTTCATCCCTCCCCCCTTATTGTCAATTTACCAAAAGCAATTAGAGCATATCAGAGAACCACTGTTTGCCAAGTGCCATTTTCTCACACGAAACTTTTGCTCTTGGGTTACACATTATTAAGAAAAAGGAAAAGGGAAGAGAAAAAGTCTTAATCAGGCAAATATTTACATGAAAGGCTAACCTACCCCTCCCCTTCCCCACTGCGCATACATACACGAATGCCACCTCCGCTGATGGAAAATGGATAGAAATCCCAATCATGCGGCTGGAACAACGCCAACTTGCACCAGATGGGTCTGCAAACTTCTCAAGTGACAACATTTGTGTTTCTTTCTTTCCTTGTTTGTTTGTTTAAAGCACTGGTTCCCAACCTTTTTTTAACCAGGGACCACTTGGACCAGGAACCACACTCCAACATTAGTACCAAAAGGATTACGAGTCAGTTTTCGGTCAACTTTAGATTCGGTTTGGTTATTTGGGTGCTGATTCAGAAAATTGCATTGGGTAGACCACATCAGCTTTAGTTTCCGATACAGAACATACGCCATCCAGTAGTCGCCTACTGCTCGCCCACAGAAAACCATATTTACTGTATATACTCAGTTTTTCAGCCCTTTTTTAAGGCTGAAAAGGCTCCCCTCAGCTTATACTCAAGTGAGGGTCCTGGCCAGCTTCTATTCAGGTCGGCTTATACTTGAGTATATAGGTATTCAGAGTTGGACAGTCTTATCATATTAAAATCCTATTATTATCTTAAATTACAGTTTTATATAAATATTCAAAAACATTTAACCTACTGATGCCTCAAATAATGCAATTTTATTAATATCTATTTTTATTTTTGAAATCAACCCGTAGCTGCTGCATTTCCCACCCTCATCTTATACTCGAGTAAATAAGTTTTCCCAGTTTTTGTGGTAAAATTAGGTGCCTCAGCCTATATTCGGGTCGGCTTATACTTTAGTACAGTAGAGTCTCACTTATCCAAGCTAAACGGGCCGGCAAAAGCTTGGATAAGCGACTATCTTGTATAATAAGGAGGGATTAAGGAAAAGCCTATTAAACATCAAATTAGGTTATGATTTTTCAAATTAAGCACCAAAACTTCATGTTATACAACAAATTTGACAGAAAAAGTAGTTCAATACGCAGTAATACTATGTAGTAATTACTGTATTTACGAATTTAGTACCAAAATATCACAATATATTGAAAAGGTTGACGACAGAAATGGCTTGGATTATCCAGAGGCTTGGATAAGCGAGGCTTGGATAAGTGAGACTCTACTGTATATATGGTAATCATCTAGAGCTGATGTAGTCTATCCAATGCAATTTTCTGAATCAGCACCTCAAATAATCCCAGGAACAGACCTAAAAATGAAGAAACCAAGACAACCCCTCTTTCAGGCTCTGCTCAAGGGGAGGGAGGAGGAGAAGCAGCAGTCAGGAGGCTTGTTGCACCTTTCGTGGGTAGTCAGCCTCTCCCCTCCCAACATCTCTATTGTTTCGGCACTATAAAAAGGTTTCACTCCCGTTACGAGGCCGCAGACCATATTTTAGTTCTTGAGGACCACTGGTGGTCCACAGACCACAGGTTGGGAATCACTGGTTTAAAAGATATCTAACCTGCCTTTAGGGTGGCATTTCTGGACAAGGTGGTGGTACTGTTAAATCCTCAAGATATTGTTTAATCTAATTAGAATCTGAAAGATGTGCAGTTTAGGTCAACCCAAAATATTTAGGCACTGGTGGTGAATCGTGATGGCACACTCTGCCAATGGAGTTCTGTGTGGAAACTCACCAGGCATTCACGCAACCAAATAGAAACATTTTGAAACCAAAGTAGGTTTGGAGCTGGGGTAATTGCTCCTAATTCTTTGGTGTCTTTATTTTATGATTACTGTACTGCATTTCACCTCAACGGTGTTGAAAGCTTGCAGGCGAGTAATTGTAATTAAACATAATTAAACAAATAAATCTGGCCATTGAAGCCTGGAATCTGATGAGAACTTACGAACAGGTAGCAGGCTGCGAGGAAAAAACTTACTGCCTGAAACCCTGAGGAACGGCTTTCATTGGACCAGAGAGGCCAAGCGGTCAGTATTCTTCATAAACTCCTGTGAAATTCTTCAGATGGTACCCTGTGTGCAAATTCACCTTAATATTTCTTTAAGCACTGGTGGTCACTTAGAATTACAAGGGTTGAATGAAAAGTAATGCCTCCACCTTTGTAACTCCTTAACAGATGGCCGTACTGGTATGTGGCAGGTCCTGGCTTGTTCAGTAGACTCTCCTCTACAGTTCCATTTGGCAGGAAGCCTTAGCATTGGACGGTTGTGTTGTTAAAGTGCAAAGTAGGGAATCCTGTGCAGACGGGAAAGCCTTAGCATTGAACGGTTGTGTTGTTAAAGTGCGAAGTATGGTACCTTGCATAGACGGTCGGTCAACACAACTTAAGCAACGTGCTGTCATTGAATTCTTGACAGCAGAAGGTGTCACCCCAAAGGAGATTCACCAGAGAATGCAAGCTGTTTATGGTGATTGTGTGGATGTGAGTCCTGTGCATCGTTGGGCAAGTAAGTTGAGATGAGAACATCTGACTTGCGTGACAAACAAAGAGTTGGACATCCTGTGACAGCAACCACCGAGTTTCACAAGCAAAAGGTTGAGAGATTGATTCAGGACGATTGCTGTATCAGAGAGAAATTTCAATCATAATCAGCATTTCACAAGAATCTGTGGGTCACATTATTGCTTTGCTTAGCTATCGGAAGATCTGTGAGACACTGGTTGCGGAAACAGAGTGTCGACTTCTTTCATGATGGCTTCAGAAACCTTGTTCGCCGTTGGCAGAAATGTATCCAATTGTCTGGTGATTGTGTGAAAAAGTGAATAGTGGTAGTTATTTGTGTGTGTCAGGAGCAACCGGAGTTGCTTCTGGAGTGAGAGAATTGGCCGTCTGCAAGGACATTGCCCATGGGACGCCCAGATAATAATAATAATAATAATAATAATAATAATAATAATAATAATAATAATTAAAAAAACTTTATTTATACTCCGCCACCATCTCCCCAACGGGGACTCGGGGCGGCTTACATGGGGCCAATACAATATAAACAGCATATAAAAGAACAACACATCACAACACAATAAGCAATACAATAAATAATAATATCCATTACCAAATAAATCAAGGAAACAATGAAAAACAAGGGCGGACCACATGAACATTAAGTTAAAACTCGGGGTGAGAGAGACATAAGAATAAAAAATTACAGCGAACAGGGTCATAAGGAAGTGGGGTAGTCTCGAGGATAGATATTAGATGTTTTGATATTTTACCATCCTTGTGGGAGGCTTCTCTCATGTCCCCGCATGGAGCTGGAGCTGAAAGAGGGAGCTCATCTGCGCTCTCCCCAGGTGGGATTTGAACCTGTCAGCTTTCAGGTCAGCAACCCAACCTTCAAGTCACGAGTCTTTTATCCCCTAGGCCACCGGAGTTAAAGAGCACATTTTAAGGATTATTTGATTTATTAAAATACAGTAGAGTCTCACTTATGCAAGCTAAACGGGCCGGCAGAAGCTTGGATAAGCGAATATCTTGGATAATAAGGAAGGATTAAGGAAGCCTATTAAACATCAAATTAGGTTATGATTTTACAAATTAAGCACCAAAACATCATGTTTGTTATATACTGTTATATACTGTACTGGTAGCTAGATTTTGTTCATAAACAACAACTTTATTTTTGTATCCCACCTCCATCTCCCCGAAGGAACTCGGGGCGACTAACCCGGAGCAAAGCCCAAAACAATTACAATGAAACAAGATAAAATACATACAAGACACATGACAACAATCCGATAAAATGCTTATACAGTATCAAAGTAAAACAAAACGTAGTAACAATAGCATATGATGAGTCCCTGGCTATGGAGGTCTTGCTTTAAAACTGTGATCTGGGGAGATATAGAATGTACATCTACAGTAGAGTCTCACTTATCCAACACTCGCTTATCCAACGTTCTGGATTATCCAAGCTAAACGGGCCGGCAGAACCTTGGATAAGCGAATATCTTGGATAATAAGGAAGGATTAAGGAAAAGCCTATTAAACATCAAATTAGGTTATGATTTTACAAATTAATGACAAAAACATCATGTTATACAACAAATTTGACAGAAAATGTAGTTCAATACACAGTAATGTTATGTTGTAATTACTGTATTTACGAATTTAGCACCAAAATATCACGATATATTGAAAACATTGACTACAAAAATGGCTTGGATTATCCAGAGGCTTGGATAAGCGAGGCTTGGATAAGTGAGACTCTACTGTATTTCCATCCAAATTTAAGTAATGAAGGTGGAGGCATTACTTTTCATTCAACCCTCGTGTAGACCTCTTTTCTCCTCCTTCGCTTCCTCCTCCGTGGTGGCCAAGGTCTCTCATGAAATAATTCCACAACCAGGGCCAGTTTCCCTTGCCTTTTTTAACTGGACAGCGATCAAACGTGGTTTTGTTGGCTTCTGGGACAGCAAGCTTGCAAAGCCTCATCCGTTGACAATAGAGTCCTCTGAACCTCCAGCAAGTTGACACATAATGTTCTTTCTAATCGCTTCTTAATGAGGACTTTGCACCACCCAGTTGAGGCAGGTGTGCTTTTTTATTGTTTGTTCCCATTTTGCAGGTTTAGAAAGCGACGCAGAGCATTGCTCAAGGCCGCACCGTGAGTCAGGGCAGGAAGAGCTGGGAAGGGAATGGAGAGGAGAGAATCCAAAAAGGAAAGGTGCCCAGGTGCCACTCCTCGCCTCGAAGGCATCCAATCCCGCTCCAGCGCTCTCTTTCTTCCGGCTCTTTTGTCAACAAGAGCAAGGATTTCAGGAACAGATCATTGGAGAGCTGGGAGAATCCCTTGACTAGTCTTGGGGGCAGTTGGGGCAAGGCAATAAATGTGGGAGGAGAGGATGGCTACCTGGAAAGCTAAATTGGAAGTGTTATTTATGGCCGGCACAATAAAGGAGTGGCAGGAGAGGAGAGAGAGAAAGAGAGCAGCCTATATCCAGACAAACCAATGTTAGGTAATGACAAAGTCATTTTTCTTTTATTATTTTTCAATAGGATACATATGTCGGATGCCTGCTCCATTTCTCCTCACGGCTCTCCTCCTCCCAACACAAACGCACGAGCAGATGAAGAAGTTGCCGGGCCTTTTGCCTGAGCAACGCTTCTGCTGGGTTAATTGTTTTTGTGTAGAGAGGGTGAATGTCATTGCAAGTGCCGCTTTATGTTCACTTGAGCCGTTTGCTTCGATTTAGCAAATTGTTGGAGGGGAATGATCGAGGATTTTCTTTCGCTCGGCGTCTTCACGAGAACTTGCCCAATTTTGCAAAGTTCTTTGCAAATTCAGCGGGAAATCATTAAGGCCTTTAAAAAAGTGACTAGCTGTGCCCGGCCACACGTTGCTGTGGCGTTGTCTGGAGGTGTTGGTGAGAAATTGTTGAGATAGTGGTGGTATTGAATGTCTGTTGTATGGTTGTCTTTATGTTTAGTGTGCATTTGGTTGTTTGTGTACTGTGAAAGTGGTGAGGGTAGAGGGGGTCTATGTCCCTGTGTAGTAGTGTATAGTTTTTATACATTGTCCATGTGTTGTGAATGCTTGGATTGTGTCCTGCTGCATAGTAGAAAGGGTTGGGCTGGATGGCCCTTAGGGGTCACTCCAAACTCTTGTGCCTGTCCTCTGGGCTGAGTAGGTTGCCAGGAGACCAAGTGGGCGGAACTTAGCCTTGTAACTGGCAGCAATTGGATAAAAACATTTATTCCTCTCCCTCTAATTAGGACTTTATTTTTCTTTTCTTTTTGTTGTATCAACCTAGAGCCATGGATGATGGGTTGTGTTGTCAAATTTCGAGGTTGGGGGGCCTGTAGTTTTGTTGCTTTGTCCGCTGCCCTGATGCCATCACTCTTTTATATATATAGATTGCAGGAGAAAGTGAAACTGATATTTGCCTCCTTCAGACTGAGTTCTTGACTCCTAAAATCTGACTTTGAATTATATGTAAAGTACAGTAGAGTCTCACTTATCCAAGCCTCACTTATCCAAGCTTCTGGATTATCCAAGCCATTTTTGTAGTCAATGTTTTCAATATTCGCTTATCCAAGCTTCTGCCAGCCAGTTTAGCTTGGATAAGTGAGACTCTACAGTTGTCTCTGTGCAAACCCAGTTGCTACTTTCCGCTAAATGGTAAGTTCATGTTTCTGTAAATCTCACTGATTGGATGGATCTACTCTAGTCATGGATAAAGATTGGATTTGGGTCAAAACTGGCAGCTTAGTGATAGTTCAGCAATGAGCAACTTTAGTTGACCATACTGGTTTGAGCTTCTAGTTCAGTGGTCCTCAATCTTTTTTTTTAATCAGGAACCACTTTCCAACATTAGTACCAAAAGGATTACAAATCAGTTTTTGGTTGACTTTAGATTCTGTTTGGTTATTTTGGGTGTTGATTGAGAAAATTGCATTGGATAGACCACATCAGCTCTAGTTTCTGATACAGAACACATGCTACCCAGTAGTCGCCATCTGCTCACCCATAGAAATCCGTATTTAATAATTTAGAGCTGATGTGGTCTATCCAATGCAATTTTCTGCTTACCCCAGGAATAGACCTAGAAACAAAGACACCAGGTGCCACATGGAATGGCTCCGCTCAGGGGAAAGGAGGGGGAGGAGAAGCAGCAGTCAGGAGGCTTGTTATCACGCCTTCTGTGGATAGTCAAGCTCTCCCTAAAAAGTGTCCACTAATGGAATAATAACAATGTATTAAATATCATTAAACATTGTATTATATACAATAAATGAATATAAATTTCAGATAAATGGTTACAAATGACAATCAAACTGGATTGTTGCATATTTTCCGGGCTGTATGACCATGTTCCAGAAGTATTCTCTCCTGACATTTTGCCCACATCTATGGCAGGCATCCTCAGAGGTTGTGAGGTATGGAGAAACTAAGCAAGGAAGGTTTCTATATATCTGTGGAAAGTCCAGGGTGAGAGAAGAACTCTTGTCAGTTGGAGGTCAGTGTGAATGTTGTAGTTGATCACCTTAATTAGCATTGAATAGCTTCATCTCCTGGCTTCACTCTGAAAACAGAAGAGTTCCAGGCATGAGTAAACCAGGGGCAGCTAACGACTCTGATCAAAGGATGCCCCCAGGCAGGAAGAAGCCTGGGATGTGGCACAGGCTGGTGAGCAGCCAGCCAGCTGCAGTCAGCTGTAACAAATTACTCTGACCAAGAGGTCATGAGTTCGAGGCCAGCTCGGAGCCTATGTTTGTCTTGTCTTTGTTCTATGTTAAAAGCATTGAATGTCTGCCTTATATGTGTAATGTGATCCGCCCTGAGTCCCCTTCGGGGTGAGAAGGGCAGAATATAAATACTGTAAATAAATAAATAAATAAATACCTCACAACCTCTGAAGATGTCTGCCATAGATGTGGGTGAAACATCAGGAGAGAATACTTCTAGAACATGGCCATACAGCCCGGAAAACATGCAACAACCCTGTGATCCCGGCCATGAAAGCCTTCGACAACACATTGACAATCAAACTGTTACATTCACGGTATGATGAATAGTAGTTACATTCCCAATGGAGAATGTTTATTACATTGTGAATGTAACTGCTATGATATTTAATGATATTTAATACATTGTTCTTATTCCCTTAGTGGACACTTGTTAGTTCAAGCCCTTGGGAACCCATTTTTCTTATAGTCAAGCTCTCTCCTCCTAACATCCCCGTTACCTCAGCACTAGAAAAGGGTTTTGCGAGACCATTCACTCTTGTTGCAATGGTATAGTAACGGTGAAGCTGCGGAGCATATTTTAGTTCTTGCGGACCACTCGTGGTCCAGGGAGCACAGATCGGGAACCACTGTTCTAGTTGGAACAGTTGTTGCATAATGCCAAGGAGTCAACAGAGTTCCCTATAAAGCCTCAACACTTTGGTCTGGCTCTTCAATGTGAACATGTTGCAAAGTAAGCTGATCTCTTGAGCTGATGCTACTTCAAAACCATTCCCTGGGACAACACATAGACAAGGCAGTCCCTCTTCATCTTCTCCTTCCTACTTAGTTTTCATAGGTGGCATCATTTGTCCTCCAACAACCCCCTTGTGAATTTTATTTCCATCTTGCTCCATTTGCTCACTTCATTGTTTTGTTTTGTTTGCCTTCTTGCAGACCCGGCTGTGGCGGCTGAGGCGAAAAGAAGAGATTACTGGAGGCTCGGTATCCCACTTTGCCACTCATTCACAACAAACAAAGAACAATGATTGATGATTAAAAATGCATTCTCTGGGCTTGTTTTCCTTTGTTTTACCATTATGGGGATATTATAAATGCAGAATACTAATCAAAACAGACCTGACAGGACCTCGTAGACCTTCGTGCAATCAGAGGGCGCCGAGGAGGAGTGCAAAGTCTTTGTCCAAGGATACACGGGCAGCATATTCTGCTGTTAGTACTGGAACTGAGAAAATGCTTCTTTAGAACCAAAGAGAACATTTGGCTGGTTTTTGCTCTTTCAGGAGGGCTTTGGACCGCCATAATAATAATAATAATAATAATAATAATAATAATAATAATAATAATAATAATAATTCAGACAGTGTTGGAAAGTGAAGAACTTGCTTTGATTGAAGTCAAAAATCGGAAACTCCTCAAAGCACAGCAGACAAAAAACCAGTACAAGAAAACCGCACTACAAACTAGAGCTGACAGCTGACACAACAAAACATTGCATGGAAAGTTCCTTGACAAAATCAAAGGAAAAGCTGACAAGGAGAAGACCTAGCTATGGCTCACGAATGGGATCCTGAAGAAGGAGACAGAAGGCCTGATCCTTGCAGCCCAGGAGCAAGACATCAGGACAAAGGCAATTAAGACCAAGATCGAAAAATCAGCTGATGACCCAAAATGCAGACTGTGCAAGGAAACCGACGAAACCATGGATCATATCCTCAGCTGCTGTAAAAAAATCGCACAGACTGACTACAAACAGAGGCACAACTATGTGGCCCAAATGATTCATTGGAATGTCCAAATTCAGACAGACAGGGTTTTGGAGCACAATACTCCTGACCTCAAGATCGTGTTAATAAACAAAGTATGGATTGTCGATGTCGCAATCCCAGGTGACGGCAGGATTGAGGAGAAACAACTGGAAAAGTTGACATGATATAAGTATTTAAAGAAAGAAATACAAAGACTCTGACACAAGCCAGTCAAGGTGATCCTGGTGGTGATCAGCACACTGGGTGCACTGCCTAAAGGCCTTGGCCTGCACTTAAACACAATCAGCGCTGACAAAATCCCCACCTGCCAGTTGCAGAAGGCCACCTTACTGGGATCTGCTCGCATTATTTGCCGATACATCACACAGTCCTACACACTTGGGAAGAGTCCAACGTATGATCCAATACAACAGCCAGCAGAGTGATTTTGTTTGCTGTGTTCTTGTTGTGTATCAAGTAACAACAACAACAACAACAACAACAGAAATGACAATGGTAAAAATAACTATATTAAAACCAACATGCCTCCCAGAAAGACATCCCAGTGTTTCTGACTCTCTCTATTGGTGTGGAATTTACATGATCCCACCCACTGCCTCTCCCATAACCCTTTCCTATTCTTTTCTATGGCACACAGCAAATAGAGGAATTGATCAGCAACTGAACATACTAGATAGGTTTGGGGAGAATTCACCATGATTTATAGGAGTTATATGTACTGGGATGTATAGTTCACCTGCAATCTAAGAGCACTCTGAACTCCACCAGCGATAGACCTGGAACTAACTTGGCACACAGAACCCCCATGACAAAAAAAAAATACTGGAGGGATTTATAGGAGTTGTAGTTCACCTACATCCAGAGCGCACTATGAATCCAAACAATGATGGATCTGGACCACACTTGGCATGCATACCTGAAATGCCCAAATTGGAATCCTGGCGGATTTTGAGGGGAATTGGCCTGGACATTTTGGAGTTGTAGGTACTGGGATTTATAGTTCACCTCCAATCAAGGAGTACTCTGTACTCCACCAAAGATGGAATTAGACCAAGTTTGTCACACAGAGCCCTGATGACCAGTAAAAAATATTGGAGTTCTTTGGGGAAAATTCACCTTGATTTGGGGGAGTTGTAGTTCACCTACATCCAAAGAGCACTGTGAACCCAAACACCGATGGATCTGGACCCAACTTGGCACACAGACCTGACATGCCCAAATTTGATTACTGGAGGGGTTTGGGAGGAACTGACCTTCCTTTCTAGGAGTTGTAGTTCACCCACAACCAGAGAAACTGTGACCTTCTCCGATGATGGACTTGGTCCAAACTTGGCACACAGAACCCCCATGATTAATTCAACCTACTGGAGGGGTTTGAGGGGAATGACTCACTATAGTGGGAGTTATAGTTTATCCTATTAGCCAGGGAGCACACCGATGATGCATCCAGAGCAAACTTGCCCAACATCACAAACTCTAAGTACTAATGGAGTTTCTCGGGGTTAACCTGGCATGATGTGAGTTGTAATTCACCCACAACCTTTTTTTTCATGTCAGGAGCGACTTGTAAACTGCAAGTCGCTTCTGGTGTGAGAGAATTGGCCGTCTGCAAAGATGTTGCCCAGGGGACGCCCGGATGTTTTTGATGTTTTTACCATCCTTATGGGAGGCTTCTCTCATGTCCCCGCAAGGAGCTGGAGCTGATAGAGGGAGCTCATCCACGCTCTCCCCAGGTTGGATTTGAACCTGGCAGCCTTCAGGTCAGCAACCCAACCTTCAAGTCACTACGCCACCAGGGCTACTACGCCACAACCTGCAACCTTATGCATCTTATACAATTAAATCACTGACTTTTTCAAATAACCGTGTACCCAAGCGAGTGGAAAATAAAAACAACCACTGGGAAAATATGAAAAAGGAAAAAGAATGACAACAGCTAATTGTCCTATCAGGGTGGGGAAGGCAATTCGCTGCTCTTTCAAACGGCCTTGCATTCCATTTTGAGTGAATGTTATCATTTCTGATAAGCAAAACACATATACCTGTAATTTTTCTCCAAATAAAAAAGCAAAGTACAAGAAATAAAAGAAAACAAGGAAGGGCAACATTCTCCAAGCTGGGTTGCCGAAGAGATGAGGGTGAAGGCCAAGGAGCTGGAGTTACTGTAAACACGGCCTTCTAAAGTCATCGAAAAAGTTCAGCACCCCATGCAGGACAGATCGTTTTACACCATCTAATTTTTCTTTGTGACTTAATACATTTGAGGTATCGCTTCCTACCCGGAGACCTGAGAAATCCCTTTATCCACCCAATCAAGTCCTTCGCTTGCTGCAAACCCCTCTCCTTCGAAGCCTCTGCTCTTGCTGCGTTGCCCTCCGGCTTGTTATTGTTGATCACTTTCCTGCTCCTCAAAATATGTATAGAGCCCCTTGCTGTGTTTATTCTGCTTGCTCCTAGCTGTAAAGAAATTGTTGCAGCAACTATTCTTATTTTGCAAAATAATTCTGGGAGGTATAGTTCGAAACTTTCCCAGTTCCCACTTTAATACCTGTGACATACGAGGGTTGAATGAAAAGTAATGCCTCCACCTTCATTACTTGGGTTTGGATGGGAGTATTTTAATAAATCAAACGCAGAAATAATCCTTAGAATGTGCTCTTTAACTACCACTATTCACTTTATTCGCTTTCACTACCACTATTCACTTTTCCACATAATCACCAGACAATTGGATACATTTCTGCCAATGATGAACAAGTTTTCTGAAGCCGTCACGGAAGAAGTCGACACTCTGTTTCCACAACCGGCGTCTCACAGGACCCATCGTGCACAGATCTTCCGATAGCCAAGCAAAGCAATAATGTGACCCACACATTCTTGTGAAATGCCGATTATGCTTGAAATTTCTCTCTGAGTGATACGACGATCGTCCTGAATCCATCTGTCCACCTTTTGCTTGTGAAACTCGGTGGTTGCTGACACAGGACGTCCAACTCGTTGTTTATCATGCAAGTCTGATGTTCCCACGTCAACATCTTTAAACTTATTCGCGCAACGATGCACAGGACTCACATCAACACAATCCCCATAAACAGCTTGCATTCCCTGAGGAATCTCCTTTGGAGTGACACCTTCTGCTGTCAAGAATTCAATGACTGCACGTTGTTTAAGTTGCATTGACCAACCGTCTGCACAGGATTCCATACTTCGCACAACACAACCATTCAATGCTAATACTTCCCCGTCTGTGCAGGGTTCCATCTTTCGCACTTTAACAACACAACCGTTGAATGCTAAGGCTTCCCCGTCTGCGCAGGGTTCCATACTTCGCACTTTAACAACACAACCGTTTAATGCTAAGGCTTCCCCGTCTGCGCAGGGTTCCATACTTTGCACCTTAACAACACAACCGTTCAATGCTAAGGCTTCCCCGTCTGCGCAGGGTTCCATACTTCACATGTTAACAACACAACCGTTCAATGCTAAGGCTTCCCCGTCTGCGCAGGGTTCCATACTTCACATATTAACAACACAACCGTTCAATGCTAAGGCTTCCCCGTCTGCGCAGGGTTCCATACTTCACATGTTAACAACACAACCGTTCAATGCTAAGGCTTCCCCGTCTGCGCAGGGTTCCATACTTTTCACCTTAACAACACAACCGTTTAATGCTAAGGCTTCCCTGTCTGCGCAGGGTTCCATACTTTGCACCTTAACAACACAACCGTTCAATGCTAAGGCTTCCCCGTCTGCGCAGGGTTCCATACTTTGCACTTTAACAACACAACCGTTCAATGCTAAGGCTTCCCCGTCTGCGCAGGGTTCCATACTTTGCACCTTAACAACACAACCGTTCAATGCTAAGGTTTCCCTGTCTGCGCAGGGTTCCATACTTTGCACCTTAACAACACAACCGTTCAATGCTAAGGCTTCCCCGTCTGCACAGGGTTCCATACTTTGCACTTTAACAACACAACCGTTCAATGCTAAGGTTTCCCTGTCTGCGCAGGGTTCCATACTTTGCACCTTAACAACACAACCGTTCAATGCTAAGGCTTCCCCGTCTGCACAGGGTTCCATACTTCGCACCTTAACAACACAACCATTCAATGCTAAGGCTTCTCCGTCTGCACAGGGTTCCATACTTTGCACTTTAACAACACAACCGTTCAATGCTAAGGTTTCCCTGTCTGCGCAGGGTTCCATACTTTGCACCTTAACAACACAACCGTTCAATGCTAAGGCTTCCCCGTCTACACAGGGTTCCATACTTCGCACCTTAACAACACAACCATTCAATGCTAAGGCTTCTCCGTCTGCACAGGGTTCCATACTTTGCACCTTAACAACACAACCGTTCAATGCTAAGGCTTCCTGCCAAACGGAACTGTAGAGGAGAGTCTACTGAACAAGCCAGGACCTGCCGCACACCAGTACTGCCATCTGTTGAGGAGTTATGAAGGTGGAGGCATTATTTTTCATTCAACCCTCGTAATTTAGAGCGTTTCTTGCTTTTTGATGCTCAAGAACCTGAGAATTTCCAATGCATTTCGAAGCACTTCTGTATATTTCAATTTTCTACTAGTTTTAATAATTTTAGGTACTACCATTGGGAGGGGGAAAGGAGGGGATATAAATAAATCCTCGTCATCCTCATCATAAATAACCTCTTCCTCATTAGACCAAGGGTCCCATTCTGAAGTCATTTCTTGCAAACATCCTTTTAAAAGGCTCAGCATGTGCCAATAGGTAGGTGGTTGTCCAGTTTTCTCAGTGCATCCCATTGCATTCTCCTTTTGCTTCAAGGAGCCCAGGATGTGCTTTTATGGATCTCTTCCACAACTTAAGAGCTTTATGAGGTAGGACAAGCAGAAAGATGGTGAGATGCCAAAAGCTATCCCATAAGCTGCGTAAAGTAGCGAGGGTTTGAACCCAAGGCTCCTCAGTCTGTCTTCCCATCCTGCTGTATATCCATGTGTCTAACATGCATCCACTTCTCCTTAAGTGGCATTTTGAAGGCCTGTGTATTAAAATTCGGCCTGTCAGCGCAGGAAAGATGTTCTGATCAATGAACAGTATGGCTTTTAAGCAATTGCTCAATTAATCACTTCCATTTTGAGAGATGTCACAGCCTGCAAAACTCCGACAAAAGTGCTTTTCGGGGTTCTTGAAACAAATGAACGGAGCAATATGGCAAGGAACGACCCCCTTTTCATCCCCTTTCGAGCACAACTGGTTAAGTGAGACAAGATGGATAGAATGGGAGGAAAGTTCTTCAGGAGTTCCCCAAAATCACAGGAGTTTTTTCCTTTTTGTCAGTATCACCAGTTATGCATGTATGAAGGCAAGAAAAAAAATTTTTTTTAGGGTTGTTGTATGTCTTTCGGGCTGTGTGGCCATGTTCCAGAAGTACAGTAGAGTCACTTATCCAAGCTAAACGGGCCGGCAGAAGCTTGGATAAGCGAATATCTTGGATAATAAGGAGGGATTAAGGAAAAGCCTATTAAACATCAAATTCGGTTATGATTTTACAAATTAAGCACCAAAACATCATGTTATACTACAAATTTGAAAGAAAAAGTAGTTCAATACGCAGTAATGTTATGTTGTAATTACTGTACTTATGAATTTAGCACCAAAATATCACGATATATTGAAAACATTGACTACAAAAATGGCTTGGATTATCCAGAAGCTTGGATAAGCGAGTGTTGGATAAGTGAGACTCTACTGTATTCTCTCCTGACGTTTCGCCCACATCTATGGCAGGCATCCTCAGAGGTTGTGAGGATGCCTGCCATAGATGTGGGCGAAACGTCAGGAGAGAATACTTCTGGAACATGGCCACACAGCCCAAAAGACATACAACAACCCTGTGATCCCGGCCATGAAAGCCTTCGACAACACAAGTTTTTTTATTTCTGATATCCATTTTACCTGATACATTAAACCAATGGTTCCCAACCTTTTTTGACCAGAAACCACTTGGACCAGGAATCACTTTGACCAGGGACCACTCTCCAACATTAGTACCATAAGGGTTACGAATCCGTTTTTAGTTAACTTTAGATATGCTTTGGTTATTTGGGGTGCTGGTTCAGAAAATTGCATTGGCTAGACACATCAGCTCTAGTTTCTGATACAGAACATATCCCATCCAGTATTTGCCATCTGCTTGCACACAGAACACCATATTTAATAATTTAGAGCGGATGTGGTCTATCCAATGCAATTTTCAGAATCAGCACCCCAAATAACCCCAGGAACCCTATGTTCTCAAGTCACTTCTGATACAATAAAAAAGCTATTACATCAGACAGGAGGACTTGTTTTTCCCCCCACTTAGAACAAAATCACTGGTCAAAGACACCAAGGCATCCCCGTTTCCAGGTGACACATTAACCAGCTCTGCTTGGGTGGAGGGAGGAGGAGGAGAAGCAGCAGTCAGGAGGCTTGTTGTCACACCTTTCGTGGGTAGTCAGCCTCTCCCCTCCCGACATCCCCGTTGCTTCGGCACTATAAGAGGGTTTCGCGAGACCAATTACTCTAGTTGCAATGCTGTAGTAACGGTGAGGCTGCAGACCATAATTCAGTTCTTGGGGACCACTGGTGGTCCACATCACTGGTTGGGAATCACTGATCTAGCAGATTACACATTCCTCATCCTTGAGATAACCAGATATTAAAAGCAGTCACAACTGCCTGGCTTGGCAGGGAAGAACCTGGTTAAACCTCTGCTGTTCCACTTTCTCGGCTGCTTTTACAATTTCCCGGTTTCTCTTTCTGTCTCCCACTTTCTCCCTTCATGGGTGCCACACATGTCCACATTTTCATCTGTGAAATGTTGGAGTGTATGCAGAACATTGCAACATGGAATCCAGAGTGCTAAATGCACAACCCTCTTTCATCGCCCCAAGCCAAATGTGATCATTGTGGAGGCACCACAGAGTATGTTCTCACAGAAGCAGCACATGCACAATGAAGGCAGGAAATTAAAGGCCATGGCTATGAAATCATATATCACAGCTGCACTCGCTTAAAGAATGGCAAATTATGAAGTATGTATAAGAGTGTACCAGCAATTCTTACGAGAGAAGGCTGTGTCATTCCTGCATCACCTACCAGAGGATTGTAGGAAACCTGCTTAGCTAAGATCTAATCCAATGTGGCCAAGTGAAATAAGGACTTCTGTACGACATATTGAATTGACCCTAGAACCACTCCAATAGCCAGCTATTACATATAGAGTGGCGCAATGGGTTAAAACCTTGTGTTGGTTGGACTGCTGACCTAAACGTTGGGTTGCTGACCTGAAGGTTGCCTGTTTGAATCTATGAGATGGGGTGAGCTCTCATCGGTCAGTTCTAGCTTGCAGGGACATGAGAAAAGTTTACCTACAGGATGGTAACATATCCGGGCGTCACCTGGGCAACGTCTCTGTAGAAGGCCAATTTTCTCACACCAGAAGCCACTTGCAGTATGTTCTCGAGTCGCTTCTGATATGATCAAAAAAGCTATTACATAAAACAAGAGAACTTGTTTTGTCCCACTTAAAACAAAATCACCGAATCTACTCTCGAATGGTAAGTCAATACAGGTAAATCTCATTGATTAGATGGATCTAATGCAGTGATTCCCAAGGTGGGCGCTACTGCCCCCTGGTGGGTGCTGCAGCAATCCAGGGGGGTGGTGATGGCACCTATTAGGAGATGGGTGCGGAGCTAGGGGAGGGACTGGCCTCTTCCCAAGTGCCGGAGACAGGGCTGAGCCCCTGAGGCGCCTGTTAGGACACACAGGGGGCGGAGCTAGAGGAGTGGGTGTGGCTTCTTCCCAAGAGCCCGAGACAGGGCTGAGCTTCTATACCTCTCCTGAGGCGCTTGTTGAGACCAAAGGGCAGGGCTAGGGGTGGGGGCGGGGCCTCCTTCCAAGAGCCTGAGACAGGGCTGAGCCTCTATATTTCTCCTGAGAGGCCTTTTAAGACTAAAGGGCGGGGCTAGGGGCAGGGGCAGGGCTTCTTCCCAAGAGCCCGAGACAGGGCTGAGAATCTATACCTCTCCTGAGGCGCTTGTTGGGACACAGAGGGCGGAGCTAGGAAATGAGGCGGGGCCTCCTTCCAAGAGCCTGAGACAGGGCTGAGCCTCTATACCTCTCCTGAGAGGCCTTTTAGGACCAAAGGGCATGGCTAAGGGTGGGGGCGGGGCCTCTTCCCAAGAGGCTCTGTATACCTCCCCTGAGGCGCTTGTTAGAACACGGGGCGGGGTATAGAGGCCCCGTCCCCTCCTCTAGCCCCGCCCCCTGTGCCCTGGCAGGCACCGCAGGACAGGGATAGAAGCTCAGCCCTATCTGAGAGCTCGTAACCCCGCCCATCCAGGTCCTGACTGGCCATTTGTGGCCCTGCCCACCTCCCCCTCCCAGCCCTGCATCTTGGACTAGGGGGGAGACTCAGTTCCACCCTCTTGAGCAGGAGCCACGCCCACCCCTCTAAACCACGCCCCCTTTCCAGGGGGCACTGAGTAATATTTTTTTCTGGAAAGGGGGTGGTAGGCCAAATAAGTTTGGGAACCACTGATCTAATGGAACCAGTAGGATTCAGGTCACAGTGTCAACAAATGTTCAAGATTATGCTTATAGGGAGGAGCTGCCTTCTACATTTGCTATCCAGCACAAGGGTTACACGACGATGCTCCTGAATGACTTCCTTCATTTCAGACTGCTCCACTGGATTGTATTCCATGGATCTGTTTTGTTTGGCAAAGAATGGGCTCCCCACTATAAGTCCTGCCACAAACCTATTGCTTGTCCTTGGTTCAGAGCAGCCTGACAGCAAAGGCATGCCCTGCTACGTAACTCTCCCCTTGGTCCACAGGCTGCTTCGAAAAGGGCTGTTCTAGACTTTAGGAAGAGGTCAGAAGGCCTCCGATATTCTCTCTCTCTCTCACACACACACACACACACACACATACACACTCTCTGGGAGGGGGCTGGAATTTTGCCCTTTCCAGGAAAAGCTGGTTGCAAAGTGCTCTCTGCACCCGGTGAACAATGCCTTAAAAAGGACTTCAAAAAGAGGGATTATTTGTCATCTGGAAGGGCTATAAAAAGAAACACTTCTCAAGTACCGAGTGTGAATACCATTACTTTACAGATTTGAAGGGAAAAAAAAGACAGATAACCTTGGGGAGACCTGACCTTCAAACAGGTCCGAATAACATTTTTTCCATTCCCTCTCTCTTCCTGCCCGCTCCCCTTGAGCTATATCCAGGGAAAAATATGAATAACATGAATGACATTCACATGGGCTTCTGCACTCAAGAGGTATAATGTAAATTGACTACATACATGATCCCTCTTAACATGTAACTTGAATGTTATATTCACACAAGTTTCCACAGCTTAAAGACATAGCTGCACTCTAACCTGCCTGGTACAGCAATACAACCGGCATGTGAAACTGAATTTGCAATACACAATATTCATCCATCTATATATATCTATATATATAAAAGGAGAATGGCATCGCTCCACCGGGCAAAACAAAACTAAAGGGCCCCCAACCTAGAAAATTGACAACACAACCCCCCATCCACGTCTCTATGTTCTCACAAACAAACTATACATCCCTAACCTCCATGGGGCCAAAAAAACCCCAAAAAAAGGAATGCACCCCTTTGTGACCCACCTTAATTGACACTAAACAGCCTTGCAGCTTCAAAGCCAGGCTGCCTCCTAGGCCACAGCAAAAAAACAAACAAAAAAACCCCACCACTTCAGTGTGAATTTTAAACTATTGTGTAGAAGGGCCCTCATATAATCCTGTTCCAGGCAAATCATATAACATTATCAATATAATGTATAATAATTACTGTGCTCTAATAACAATACACAATACAGTAGAGTCTCACTTATCCAATGTAAACAGGCCGGCAGGATAAGTGAATATGTTGGATAATAAGAAGGGATTCAGGAAAAGCCAATTAAACATCAAATTACGTAATCGTTATACAAATTAAGCACCAAAACATCATATTATACAACAAATTTGACAGAAAAAGTAGTTCCATGCGCAGTAATGCTATGTAGTATTTACAGTAGAGTCTGACTTATCCAACACTCGCTTATCCAACGTTCTGGATTATCCAACGCATTTTTGTAGTCAATGCTTTCAATATATCGTGATATTTTGGTGCTAAATTCATAAATACAGTAATTACTATATAGCATTACTGTGTACTGAACTACTTTTTCGGACAAATTTGTTGTCTAACATGATGTTTTGGTGCTTAATTTGTAAAATCATAACTTAATTTGATGTTTAATAGGGTTATCCTTAATTCCTCATTATCCAACATATTTGCTTATCCAACGTTCTGCCGGCCCGTTTATGTTGGATAAGTGAGACTCTACTGTACTGTATTTACAAATTTACCACTAAAATATCACAATGAATTTAAAACACTGACTACAAAAGCATTGATTATGAAAAGGCAGACTGCGTTGGATAATCCAGAACATTGTATAAGCGAATGTTGGATAAGTGAGATTCTTCTTTAATATGAAATAATTACTGGGATAGAATAATGCAGAACAATATAATCTCTAAAACCAGGACAGTAAATAAACAGGGGAATTCCACACAGGAAACAATCAGGGCCAGCTAACACCTCCCAACAAAAAATTCACTCAGGGAGGAAACAGCCAGGCTTTAAAGCTGCAAGGCCATTACATCCTAATCATTTTTCCTAATTGCAGCATTCATACTTGCCTCCAACAAACAAAAAAAACCAATCAGAAATATTGTATATTCACAACCTTTAGGAAATAATATCCCCTGATGGCGCAGCGTGTTAAAGCGCTGAGCTGCTGAACTTCTGGACCGAAAGGCCGCAGGTTTGAATTGGGGGAGCGGAGAGAGCCCCCACTGTTAGCCCCAGCTTCTGCCAACCCAGAAGTTCGAAAACATGCAAATGTGAGTGCATCAATAGGTACTGCTCCGGCGGGAAGGTAACGCCGCTCCATGCAGTCATCCCACATGACCTTGGAGGAGTCTACGGACAACGCCGGCTCTTCGGCTTAGAAATGGAGATGAGCACCAACCTCCAGAGTCAGACACGACTGGACATAACGTCAGGGGAAAACCTTGACCCTTGACCTTAACTACCACCAATTCCTCAATACTTTATTTCCCAGACCACCAGACTTCGCCACAGCAACGCGTGGCCGGGCACAGCTAGTATATATATAAATGTAATGTGTGTTTTTCCCATGGAGTAAACATCAAAACCACTCGACCAGATCACACCAAATTTGGCCACAAAAGACATACTCACCTAATCTATGTCT
The DNA here is from genome assembly GCF_035594765.1 of Anolis carolinensis. Taxonomy (NCBI): domain Eukaryota; kingdom Metazoa; phylum Chordata; class Lepidosauria; order Squamata; family Anolidae; genus Anolis; species Anolis carolinensis. The sequence continues at coordinate 4,847,487 of NW_026943826.1, read as the reverse complement.
TTCCATCAAGAAACCCTATAAAATTAGGTCCAAATTACAGAACCCCCCCCTCCAAAAAACAAGAAATTACTAACTACACATGTGCAGAGAACCCCCCCCCCCCCCGGAAACTTGGTGACATTAGCCAGGTGGACGGGGCTTCAATGGCCACCAAAGGCAGGGCAAAGATTGGGATCCTGGGAACCATCGAAATGACCAAAATCTGGCAGCCAGCATGAAAAAAAAACTCTACAATCTGGAGAGTAAATAAAGAACCACACTCTGAAAATATGGCTATTCCAGACAGGAAACAACCAGAGCCAACAAAGGATTCTCCTAGGGAGGAAACAACCAGGCTTTGAAGCTGCAAGGCCATTCAATGCTAATCAAGGTGACTAATTGCAACATTCATACTTGCCTCCACAAAGAAAAACCCACTTAGGACGATGCCACAGCAGCGTGTGGATGGGCACAGATAGTTTGTTCTATTTGTGTTTGCGGTGCATGGCTGGGGGTTCTCTCTAATGCAACTGCCTGTCCCAAAACATCAATTTATCAGGCATTATTCTAACTGGAGACACAAAAGATGGTGTGTGGGGCCTTCCTTGAAGCACAGACAACCTCAGGAACCATTGAGAGGACTGAATAAGATCTCTGATAGTCAAAGTATATTGGTTCACTGAAAAACTCTTGCTAGTCCCCATGACCAGAAGACCATAATGATTCACTTGAGTGCCTTCAATGGGATGATCAATCACACTTGGGGGTGAAGACAGGTTTAGAGCGATGCTTCTCAAACTGTGGGTCCCGACCCCAAATGGGGTCTCCTTTGCTCAGTATTGGGGTCCTGAAAAAGGTTTCTGAACGCCACCTAGTGGCTGTTTTACATTAATTTGTTGTGCATTATTTACTGGAGTAGACTGCAGTAAATGCTTCAGCTGTGCTTCATGAAAAGAAAAATTAGCATATTTATGAAGCCTTACAAATGCTGATTATTATCAGTAAATGTTTGATTTTTTAAATACTTATTTTGCATACTTATATATCCAGAGTTGTATAAAAATGTATTGGGTGGAAATGGGTCATGAGTGGAAAAAGTTGAAGAGGAGGCCCAGGAGGGATTGTAAAACACTCAGCTGAGGGATTCAGAAGAGCCTGTGCCTTGAGACAATTGCCTTGAGACAATAGTAGGCTGTGAGATCTTCCTTGTGCTTCCAGACATATAGATATAAATCACTGATTCCCAAAGTGGGTGCTACCGCCCACTGGTGGGCGCTGCAGCAATCCAGGGGGCGGTGATGGCACCTATTACGAGATGGGGGCGGGGCCAGAGGAGGGGCGGGGCTTCTTACCAAGAGCCCGAGACAGTGCTGAGAATCTATACCTCTCCTGAGGCACCTGTTAGGACACAGAGGGAAGGGGGAGGGGCCTCCTTCCAAGAGCCCGAGACAGGACTGAGCCTCTATATTTCTCCTGAGAGGCCTTTTAGGACTAAAGGGCGGGGCTAGAGGAGGGGTTGGGGCCTCTGTATACCTCCCTTGAGGCGCTTGTTAGAACACGGGGGCAGGGTATAGAGGTCCAGTCCCGTCAGGCACTTGGGAAGAGGCCCCGCCCCCCTCTAGCCCTGCCCCCTGTGTCCTGGCAGGCGCCGCAGGACAGGGATAGAAGCTCAGCCCTACCTCAGAGCCCGTAACTCCTCCCATCCCAGTCCTGGCTGCACATTTGTGGCCCCGCCCCCTCCCCCTCCCAGTCCTGCATCTTGGACTAGTGGAGAGGCTCAGCCTCGCCCTCTTGAGCAGGAGCCACGCCCCCTCTAAGCCACGCCCCTTTCTAGGGGACGTTGAGTCATATTTTTTCTGGAAAGGGGGCAGCAGGCCAAATAAGTTTGGGAAGCACTGATGTAAATGATATAATTGTCAGTTTATGCCACTCTAAAACAGGGACTACTTTTAAGTATATGGATATAATAATTTCATTATTTTGCAAAAATAAAATGTTGATGACAATAGTTTCATATCACATTTGTCTCCCTGGTGCAACCGGGGTGGGGGAGGGGGGAATTAAAAACCCTAAATATTTGCCTAAATTGCTGCCAGGGAAGGCATGGGGAGTGCCAAGAGAACAAGATTAGAAGTGGCACGCACGGTTCCTGGGCCAAGTTGCCTGTTGTTGTCTTTAGAGAAGCAAGCTGTAGCCTCTGAGGTAGTAGTCAGAGAGCCAGCAGCTGCCCAACGCAGGGTGAAAAACGCAGATTCCTTTCACCCCGTTCTGAGGGCTCAGCTGCTGGTACTTGCAGCTGCCACTGCTCCTACTCCTGATATCCTGGTGAAGAAAACCAGTCACACTAGCCGAGAAAGCACTGAGGACGTGAACTCACAAGAATCCATCACAACCAGAGAAAAGCTGTGATCGAAACAAGCTGAATGGTTCACCCCCATGAACGCCCAATGTACTTTCATGGGGCATCATGTGAATCATATTCGGCCACGAATGATAGCCTATGATGATGCTGAGAAACATGACCTGGGGATTTTGAATAGATCCTTATGTGTGTCGACTTTCCTTGGTGAATAGATGATAAACGGTGTTGAGGAAAGTGACCATCTTGATAGACGAAGCACTATGTAGTCACCATGGTCACTCTCTGTTCAGATTACAATATGTAACACAATTTTTGTTCCAGGGTTATAGACATCATTTCCTAATTGGTCCTATCATAAACACATGGAAAAAGTGTATTCAACTGATTTTTTTTTTGTTTTTGCGGGATATCCTGCAGAACATTTTGCTATAGTTTTTCAATGAATATCTCAATTCAACATTTTGCTATAGTTTATCGATGAATATCTCACTGAGTCTCAACCAATTCAACCTAGTTTGTGGCAGCCACAAAAATGAAGTTTCTGGAATATAACAACTACAGTAGAGTCTCACTTATCCAACGTTCTGGATTATCCAACGCATTTTTGTAGTCAATGTTTTCAATACATCATGATATTTTGGTGCTAAATTCCTAAATACAGTAATTATTACATAGCATTACTGCGTATTGAACTACTTTTTCTGTCAAATTTGTTGTTAAACATGATGTTTGGGTGCTTAATTTGTAAAATCATAATCTATTTTGATGTTTAATAGGCTTTTTCTTAATCTCTCCTTATTATCCAACATATTTGCTTATCCAACATTCTGCCGGCCCGTTTATGTTGGATAAGTGAGACTCTACTGTACTTTCAAAGTAAATACAGCACAATTAAACAGGAATAACACTTTCAAACCAGGAACATAAAGTTTTTCAAATTTTGCTACATAGTGTTATGAGCAAGGTCCTATGTATGAATGTTACGCGGCCCAGACAGTTCTGTGTCCTCCCGTTCCACCTGGTAGTTGCCAAACCTTGAAAATGGCTGCTGGTACGTAACCGTTTAGAAGGAAGGGAGATTATTCAATCCATGAAGAGCAACTGAACACAGCTCAAAGGGGGAAAAGACAAGGGTGCACTCACAGATGGAGTGAACTCTCCCTTTCCTTCCCCTTGGAGCCCAGAGCCAATATGTGCCATTACTTGGTTTTCCATACTTGTTCATAAAGTTTAGTTAGAACTAGAGTAGATTCTACTACTGCAGATTGAAACAGATCTATTGGTGTGCCATTTATTTCTGATTATTTATTTCTCCCACTTCACTATTCTAAAATTGGAGGTTCGTCTTCAAATGGTTGAACAGAAGCTCTCCGAAGCTTTAGGTGCTCTTACTGCTTATTACAGGGAAAACCAGATAATTCCTAATCCATCTAAAATGCAAACATGTGCTTTTCATCTCAAGTACAGACAAGCATCTCGAGCTCTGAGGATGACCTGGGAAGGAATCCCACTGAATCATTACAGCACACCAGAATACCTGCGAGTCACTCTTGACCATGCTTTGACTTACAAGAAGCACTGCTTGAATATCAAGCAAAAATTGGGTGCTAGAAATAATATCCTACAAAAGCTGACTGGCACAACCTGGGGATCACAACCAGACATAGTGATGACACTGTGCCCTTGTGCTTTGCTATTGTGCTGCTGAATACGCATGGCCAGTGTGGAATACATCTCACCACATTAAAACAGTGGATGTGGCCCTTAATGAGACATGCCACATTATCAAAGGATGTCTACACCCAACACCACTGGAGAAATTATACTGTTTAGCCAGTATTGCACCACCTGACATCCGTTGGGAAGTAGCAGCCTATAAAAGGACCAAGGCAGTGACATCTCCGGCCCATCCTCTATTCCGATATCAGCCAGCATGCCAATGCCTTATATCAGGAAACAGCTTCCTAAGTTCCACAGAGATACTCACAGGAACACCTCAGCAAGTGAGAGTCCAAAAGTGGCAGGCTAAAATCCAGAACCACAATCCATGGATGATACCAGATGAGAAACTCCCCACTGGGCACACAGAAGACTGGGTGACTTGGAAGGCACTGAACAGACTGCGCTCTGGCACCACGAGATGCAGAGCCAACCTTAGGAAATGGGGCTACAAAGTGGAGTTCTCAACATGCGAGTGTGGAGAAGAGCCAACCACAGACCACTGACTACAATGCAACCTGAGTCCTGCCACATACACAATAGAGGACCTTCTCAAAGTGACACCAGAGGCACTCCAAGTGGCCAGCTTCCGGTCAAAGGAGCCCCGGTGGCAAAGTGTGTTAAAGCAATGAGCTGCTGAACTTGCAGACCAAAAGGTCCCAGGTTCAAATCCCAGGAGAGGAGTGAGCGCCCGCTGTTGCTCCAGCTTCTGCCAACCTAGCAGTTCGAAAACATGCCAATGTGAGTCGATCAATAGGTACTGCTCCGGCGGGAAGGTAACGGCGCTCCATGCAGTCATGCCAGTGGCCACATGACCTTGGAGGTGTCTACGGACAATGCCGGCTCTTCGGCTTAGAAATGGAGATGAGCACCAACCCCCAGAGTCAGACATGACTGGACTTAATGTCAGGGGAGAACCTTTACCTTTACCAAAGGAAATCTAGTATAATTCCAAGTTTTTAACTTTGTTTGCATTTTTAAATACTTTATAACTGCATCCTCAATTCGCTTCTGACACGATAAATAAATCTTCAAATCTTCAGAACTGTACAGGACAAGCAAATATAAGGATGAAAGTTTCAAAACCCCTAAATCAGGGGTGACAGGCCTGGGAGCCAAATGTCTGCTCCTGAGAACTGCAAGGGGTCCCGGAGACAATGACAAAACAAAAGACAAACGACCTCTCCAAGTGTCATGCCCGTGGCAACGGAGCACCAAGAACCGGACACAGAGGCCAATATCTATCTAATATCTTTATTAAAGAAATATGTAAGAATAATAAAAACAAGTAGAAAATATAGTCCAGCAACAGACCTTTCAGGAAAGGTCAAATTTAGTCCAGAAAAGTAAAGTCCAATATATTATATTAGAGTTCAAAGTTGAATCCAAGAAACCGAAACACACACTATTGCCAAGCAATAGTGTGGGGAAGCGTCCAGGGTCTTTCAGGGTCCAAGGTAAAAACCACAACAAGGTCGAGAATAAAACTTGATTCTTGAAGCAAGATCCGTGGCTAGGAACAAGGCAAGGCAAATCTTGAATACTTGGATAGGCAAGGCAAGGTAACTGGGTTTGTGGACTTTGCGAAGTCCACACTAAGCTGGAAACATGAATTCACTCCTGAAGCTGCTCCGTTGACTCCGCACGGAACCAACCGTGCCAGGCACCTATATCTGAGCCTCGTTTTCCTGCCAAGCAGGTGTCCAGCGTTCTCTTTCCCTAGAGAACAGGAAACGAAACCCAGCTTTCTCCAGATGTGAGACTCCCTAGATTTTTCCAGGGGAAACATGGCTAATCAGTGTCTTGTTTAGCTGCAATTCTCAAGCTCCTGCGAATCTGTTCCTTCACTCCCCTGTCTGCAGCATAGGACTGTCTCCTAGCAAAAGGGGGTGAGAGCCGCTCAAGGTCTGTTTTAATGGGTTCTTGGGCAAAAACATCAACATCAGGCATCTGGAAAGATTCCGGCTCCTGCTGAGCCGGCGAAAACCCCATGTTTTCGTCTTCATTAGTCACAATGGCACTGGGAGCAGGACTACAAGGCCCATGAGGCATCACACCAAGTGGCAAAAGTCTCTGTCTTGTTTTGAACAATGGTTTCTTGTTCCAAGAAAGCTTTCTCCTATATTCCTACAACTTGTATTTGTGGGGATTCATCAGGCAGATGAACTTTATTATTCTAGAGTGATCTGCTTTTTTACTGGTGGCGCAGTGTGTTAAAGCACTGAGCTGCTGAACTTGTGGACCAAAAGGTCCCAGGTTCATATCCCAGGAGCGGAGTGAGTGTCCACTGTTAGCCCCAGCTCCTGCCAACTTAGCAGTTCGAAAACATGCAAATGTGAGTAGATTAATAGGTACCGCTCTGGCGGGAAGGTAACACCACTCCATGCAGTCATGCCAGGTTTTTTTTTTTTCCATGTCAGGAGCAACCGGAGTTGCTTCTGGAGTGAGAGAATTGGCCGTCTGCAAGGATGTTGCCCAGGGGACGCCCGGATGTTTTTGATGTTTTTACCATCCTTGTGGGAGGCTTCTCTCATGTCCCCGCATGGAGCTGGAGCTGATAGAGGGAGCTCATCCACACTCTCCCCAGGTGGGATTCGAACCTGGCAGCTTTCAGGTCAGCAACCCAACCTTCAAGTCACTTAGTCCACTACGCCATCTGGGGGCTCCCAGTTAGGGAGGTGTCTTGGAGGTGTCTGTGGACAACGCTGGCTCTTGGGCTTAGAAATGGAGATGAGCATCAACCCCCAGAGTCAGACATGACTGGACTTAACGTCAGGGGAAAACCTTTACCTCTTTAATGTATAGCCCTCTGGGCAATATGTTCCATCCTCTTCACAAGTGATGTTAAAGGACAGTAATGCTCCAGAATTTCCTGATACATTACGATATAAACACCTGAAGAACATTAGGCGAATACAGTCATAATTTGGGGGTTTTGGGCCAAGATTCCCAACTTTTGGGCTATCCAATACTGTGTTTCCCCGAAAATAAGACAGTGTCTTATATTAATTTTTGCTCCCAAAGATGCACTAGGTCTTATTTTCAGGGGATGTCTTATTTTTCCATGAAGAAGAATTCACATTTATTATTGAACAAAAAATGAACATTTTATATATACAGTGTAGTAGTTGTCATCACAAACCAGCATAACCAGACAAACTGTGAATCCTATCAATAATTTCTTGTTACTGCCATTACAGTAGAGTCTCAGTTATCCAACATTCTGGATTATCCAACACATTTTTGTAGTCAATGTTTTCAATGCATTGTGATATTTTGGTGCTAAATTCGTAAATACAGTAATTACTACATAGCATTAATGTGTAATGAACTACTTTTTCTGTCAAATTTGATGTATAACATGATGTTTTGGTGCTTAATTTGTAAAATCATAACCTATTTTGATGTTTAATAGGCTTTTTCTTAATCTCTCCTTATTAACCAACATATTCGCTTATCCAACGTTCTGCCTGCCCGTTTATGTTGGATAAGTGAGACTCTACTGTATTTCCATGTACAACACTCTGTGGTACATACATTTACCGATCCTGCATGATCTGGTGTTGTGTTCGGTGGGCATGCTTCCAAACAAAAACTTTGCTAGATCTTACTTTCGGGGGAGGCCTTATATTTAGCAATTAGGCAAAACCTCTACTAGGTCTTATTTTCTGGGGATGTCTTATTTTAGGGGAAACAGGGTAGCACCCCTAGCAAAAAGGAGGCCCCAGGGTGGGTATGTGTTGTTGTGCCTTTACGATTGGAAGCAATGCCCTTTTGAAGGGGAAATGATTATATTTCAGCAGAACTTCTATCCTTTGATGGCGGGAGGGAGAGGAGGAGGATGGGCGAGACCAAGCCGTTGTCGTTCCAAGATGGGGTCAGCCCTGCAGCCTTTTCCTTTTTTCTTTTCTACTGGAAGCACTTACTAGACAATTAATGGAAGGGACTCTCATCAAATGAGGGACAAATCATAAAATTAGGGCGATGGGAATTAGGCATGGACAAGTGGTCCAGGTGCAGGGGGAGGGGGCGAGATTTATGGGGGAGGTTGTATTACAGCTAATGATTTCTGCTAATGATCCTCCAAAGTATAAAGTGGCACCGAGCCCACTCTCGGTGGGACAAGAGAGAAAGTCCTGCATGCGGGTGAAGGGCATTCCTCCAAAGAGGCAGCCCCCTCCATGGAAATGAGTTCTCCCCCACCACCACCACCACGTCTTGAAGCCAGTAACGCTGTGTATGCAGTTTGCTCATTAAGAGTTAGACTTTCTCTTCTTCCGAGGGAGGAGGCTTGGCTGCCATTGCTTTATGGCTCATGAACGCTTGCCATCCTTTTCGGCAACTCCACTATTGCAGCTCTTTCTGTCGCCTTACTTAAAAGGACTCATTTTTAATGTGTCTGATTTTCCAATGTGTTCCTCATCTGATGGATGGCTAACTTTGGATTTTTTGCTTCCTTTCATATTTTAGAAGTTTAAACATCCTTCTACCTGCTTCTGAAGGAATTTTTAAGTTCTTATTTATTTAAATAAATAAATAAATAAAAATAAAAATATAAATAAATAAATAAGTTCTTACCCCCCCCCCCCCCCCAACCAAAGAACTTACACCAAAATACAGTAGAGTCTCACTTATCCAACATAAACAGGCCGGTCGAATAATAATAATAATAATAATAATAATAATAATAATAATAATAATAATAATAATAATAATTTTATTTTTGTACCCCGCCACCATCTCCCCAGAGGGACTCGGGGCGGCTTACAGATATAAAACCAGCATACAGTATACAGTTTTACAAAAACACACAAATAAATTTAAAAGGCATTAAAAATCACAATCATTATAAAACACATGAAAAACACAGCAATAAAAACATAAAATGAGCTGGGCAAAGTGCACTGAGTGGAACTTGTAAACAAGAAGGAAGATTAAGGTGCATTGAATAATTGGATAAGCAAAAATGTTGGATAATAAGGAGGGATTAAGGAAAAGGCTATTACGTTATGATTTTACAAATTAAGCAGCAAAAACATGTTTTACAACAAATCGACAGAAAAAGCAGTCAAGAACATGGTAATGTTATGTAGTAATTACTGTATTTATGAATTTAGCACCAAAAACATCGCAATACAGTAGAGTCTCACTTATGTAACATAAACAGGCCAGCAGAGCCTTGGATAAGCGAATATGTTGGATAATAAGGAGGGATTGAGGAAAAGCCTATTAAACATCAAATTAAGTTATGATTTTACAAATTAAGCACCAAAACATCATGTTTTACAACAAATTTAACAGAAAAAGTAGTTCAATAAGCAGTAATGCTATGTAGTAATTACTGTACTTACGAATTTAGCACCAAAATATCACGATGCATTGGAAACATTGACTACAAAAATGTGTTGGATAATCCAGAACATTGGATAAGTGAGTATTGGATAAGTGAGATTCTACTGTATATTGAAAACATTGACTGCAAAAACAGTGGCTACTAACAAATACACTACAAATAAAGATAGAATTGCATAAAATGAACTTACAGTAGCAACTTTGTCGGAAATTAAATCCATAAAAAGTTCAATCCTTGCTGCCTAGAGAAACAGCTGTGGATCAGGGTGGGAAGCAAACTGCGTTGGATAATCCAGAATGTTGGATAAGCTGATGTTGGATAAGTGAGACTCTACTGTATCTGGTCCTCAATTCACTTACAAGAAGTCCTGCTTGAATATCAAGCAAAAAGCGGGTGCTAGAAATAATATACAAAACCTGACTGGCATAACCTAGGGATCACAACCAGACACAGTGAAGATATCTGCCCTTGCGCTTGGCTACTCTTCTGAATATGCATGCCCACGTTAAAACAGTGGATGTGGCATGTAATGCAACATGCCGCATTATCACAGGATGTCTACGCCCTACACCACTGGAGAAATTATACTGTTCAGCCAGTATTGCACCACTCGATATCCATTGGGAAGTAGCAGCCAGTAATGAAAGGACCAAGGCATTGATATCTCTGTTCCATCCTCTGTTCAGATATCAGCCAACAAACCAATGCCTTAAATCAAGAAATAGCTTCCTAAGATCTACAGAGACACTTGCAGGAACACCTCAGCAAGTGAGAGTCCAAAAGTGGCAGGCTAAAACCCGGAACCTCAATCAATGGCTGAGAGAGGATGAGTAATTCCCTCCTGGGCAGACAGAAGACTGGGCGACTTGGAAGGCGCTGAACAGGCTGCGCTCTGGCATCATGAGATGCAGAGCCAATATTAAGAAATGGGGCTACCAAATATACTCCACGACATGTGAGTGTGGAGAAGAGCAAACCACAGACCACGGACTACAATGTGGCCTGACCCCTGCCACGTGCACAATGGAGGACCTTCTCGCAGCGACACCAGAGGCACTCCAAGTAGGCCAGCTTCTGGTCAAAGGAAATTTAGTATCATGCCAAGTTTTGTTTGTGTTTTTAAAAACACATTATAACTGTACCCTTTTTTGTAATTATCTTTCCTTAATATATACAATGTGCAAACCGATAGTGTCAAAGTATTCAGAGAAGCAGGCAATCCAAGATACAATTGTGTTCTGATTTTCATATTAGTGGTGTATTCACTGCGGTGTGTTTAGTTAGTTCATTTAAAACCAAAGACCAGGGAAAGAAATCCTCTCTTCGCTTTTGTGAGGTATCAAAAGATGGAGCACGGACACAAAATTGCACACGAACGTACCTGGGAAATGGTTGAGGAAGTCAGTGAGCTGTGCGGATTTATAACAAAATGGTGAGATCTATAAGAAAGAAACAAAGAAAAGTAATCAATGACTTTTAAAAATATATAGTAAATCTGTGTCCAAATTTGATCACAGATTAATCCTAACACTAAAACTCAGCATCTGTATGCATGCCCACCATGCCCTGCCTCGTGCACAGAGGAAGAACTGTTTCAAGCTACAGACAATGAGGCCGCTGTTGCCCGTTTTGGGTCTAAAATTATTTAGCCGCTTGTGTTCCCTCTATTTTATCAGCTTTAGACTTGTTAATTTATGTAATGGTTTGACACAAAATAAATAAAACCTCCAAGTTCTGGTTGGCTCACAATTTCTGGTGTACAATAGAGTCTCACTTATCCAAGCTAAATGGACCAGCAGAACCTTGGATAAGCGAATATCTTGGATAATAAGGAGGGATTAAGGAAAAGTCTATTAAACATCAAATTAGGTTATGATTTTAAAAATTAAGCACCAAAGCATCACGTTATACAACAAATTTGACAGAAAAAGTAGTTCAATATGCAGTCATGTTATGTTGTAATTACTGTATTTACGAATTTAGCACCAAAGTATCATGATATATTGAAAACATTGACTACAGAAATGCCTTGGATAATCCAGAACCTTGGATAATCGAGTCTGGGATAAGTGAGACTACTGTAGTTCAATACGCAGTAATGGTATGTTGTAATTACTGTATTTACGAATTTAGCACCAAAATATCAAGATGTATTGAAAACATTGACTACAGAAATGCTTTGGATAATCCAGAACCTTGGATAATTGAGTCTGGGATAAGTGAGACTACTGTAGTTCAATACGCAGTAATGTTATGTTGTAATTACTGTATTTACGAATTTAGCACCAAAGTATCACGATATACTGAAAACAAAAATGCCTTGGATAATCCAGAACCTTGGATAAGCGAGTCTGGGATAAGTGAGACTCTACTGTACATTCTATACATGTGGAGATTTTAGGTGAATTCACTGACTGTGTTGCAAAACAGAAATGTAGCCGTATCCCGAAACCCAAGTTTTCACCCTTTATGCTCCATGCAGTCATGCCGACCACATGACCTTGGAGGTGTCTACGGACAACGCTGGCTCTTCAGCTTAGAAATGGAGATGAGCACCAACCCCCAGAGTCGGTCACGACTGGACTTAACGTCAGGGGAAAACCTTTACCTTTACCTACCGTGTTTCCCCGAAAATAAGACAGTGTCTTATATTAATTTTTGCTCCCAAAGATGTGCTAGGTCTTATTTTCAGGGGACGTCTTATTGTTCCATGAAAAAGAATTCACATTTATTGTTGAACAAAAAAAGAACATTTATTATATACAGTAGATTCTCACTAATCCAAGCTAAATGGGCCAGCAGACGCTTGGATAAGCGAATATCTTGGATAATAAGGAGGGATTAAGCAAAAGCCTATTAAACATCAAATTAGGTTATGATTTTACAAATTAAGCACCAAAGCATCATGTTATACAACAATTTGACAGAAAAAGTAGTTCAATAGCAGTAATATTATATTGTAATTACTGTATTTATGAATTTAGCACCAAAATATCATGATATATTGAAAACATTGACTACAAAAATGGCTTGGATAATCCAGAAGCTTGGATAAGCGAGGCTTGGATAAGTGAGACTCTACTGTACTGTACAGTAGTTATCATCACAAACCAGCATAACTAGACAAACTGAAATCCTATCAAGAATTTCTTGTTACTACCATTATGTCCATGTACACTAATGGTACAATGGTACGTACATTTACCGATTCTGCATGTTCTGGTGTTCTGTTCGTTGGGCATGCTTCCAAACAAAAACTTTGCTGGGTCTTACTTTTGGGGGAGGCCTTATATTTAGCAATCCAGCAAAACTTCTACTAGGTCTTATTTTCTGGGGATGTCTTATTTGAGGGGAAACAGGGTATGATGGTGTTACGTACAGAAAACACATTTTGATAGGCTGAAAGTGCCTAAAAGAGTCGGGAAGGCTCTTTTCTTAGATGGGCTTTAAAAAAAAAGGATTCCTCTGAGACAATTAAAGCTGCATTGCTCTCAACTCTCAAGAGAGTCCCCTCCTGCCTGCCAGCTTGATTGGTAGGTTGGACCATTACTTCTCTGTTCTTGGAGTAATAAAGATTCTTTGCAAGTTTCATTTGGAGCACTCATCGGGAGTGGGAAATGGACAATGATTCACAGAAAGAGGAGCTGGGTCGCATGCCAGAAAACCAGAGCTGGCAGATTTTGCTGAGTTGGGATCTTGGATGTCATTGTCCTCCGCCTCCCCTCTTCGTTCCAGAAGCCCCCTTTGCAGGAGCCGAATGAACGAACGTCTTTGACACGGCAGGAAGAGTCGAGTGCCTGAAACACACCGAGCGTGAAGGGAATGGGAGGAGGAGAGCAAGACGAGGCCATAAAGAATGGGAGGCAATGCGGGGAAATTGGGAAAGGGGTGCCAAGCACCAAGGACAGGTACAGGAAGGAAGAACCTGCAGTGGAGAAACAGAGATCCAAGCACAAATTGTGTGAATTGTGGAGCTGAGGTTTGCAATTGGTTTGGGACTGAGGGAAAGCCAAAACCACATCTTCTGCCTTGACGTGGATGGCAAAATATTTGAGTTTATTGAAATTCAAATACCTTTCATAATATTATAATCTGTTGATTTTTGTACATAAATATATGTTTTTATATTTTTATATGCTGATTATGTTTTAATGATATATACCGTATATACTCGAGTATAAAGGTAAAGGTTTCCCCTGACGTAAAGTCCAGTCATGTCCGACTCTGGGGTTGGTGCTCATCTCCATTTCTAAGCCGAAAAGCTGGCGTTGTCCACGGCTGGCATGACTGCATGGAGCGCCATTACCTTCCCGCCGGAGCGGTACCTATTGATCTACTCACATTGGCATGTTTTCGAACTGCTAGGTTGGCAGGAGCTGGGGCTAACGGCGGCTGCTCACACCACTCCCGAGATTTGAACCTGGGACCTTTCGGTCTCCAGCTCAGTGCTTTAATGCACTTTGCCACCGGGGCTCCTACTCGAGTATAAGCCAACCCAAATATAAGCCGAGGCACCTTGTTTTATTATTTCTTATTATTTATTTAATACATTTATATCCCACCCTTCTCACCCCAAAGGAGACTCAGAGCAGCTTACAAATTAAATTTACATACAATATTATATTATTAGCATAGCACAATACTGGCAACAAATTACCATATTTTACTATAGCTATACAGTCCAATATTATTAATAATATTACATATAATCAACATTATCACATTGTATCATTAGTATTATATTGTATTAAGATTGAACTGCAAAGGCTCTGGCAGAAACCAGTACAGGTGGTCCCAGTGGTGATGGGCACATTGGGTGCCATGCCAAAAGATCTCAGCCGGCATTTGGAAACAATAGGCATTGACAAAACGCCTTGCAGCGTTTTAATTTTTGTATATTTTTATCATGTTTTAATTGTTTTGTTTTGTAGTATATTTGTTGATGGCCCTCGTGGCAGAATGTAAGCCGCTCTGAGTCCCCTCGGGGAGAAGGGCGGGGTATAAATGCATGTAATAAATAAATAAATAAATAAATAAAATTGCGATCTGCCAACTGCAAAAGGCCACCTGACTGGGATCTGCACGCATCATCCGAAAATACAACACAGTCCTAAACGCTTGGGAAGTGTTCGACTTGTGATTCTGTGATACGAAATCCAGCATATAGATGTGTCATATTATGTCTTTGTGTCATTAATAATAATAATAATAATAATAATAATAATAATAATAATAATACGATCTGCCAACTGCAAAAGGCCACCCTACTAGGATCTGCGCGCATCATCCAAAAATACATCACACAGTCCTAGACACTTGGGAAGTGTTCGACTTGTGATTTTGTGATATGAAATCCAGCATATCTATCTTGTTTGCTGTGTCATACAATGTGGTTGTGTCAATAATAATAATAATAATAATAATAATAATAATAATAATAATTTCACAAGATTATCAGATTAAGGGAACATGATAACAATAAGCACAGTTGTAGTTTTTGCAATGTGAAGCTTGTTTCTGGTGCTTTAGAAGCCTGGATTTGGAACAATTGATTCAAACTATAAAAAAAGAGACTCCATTTAAACTTAGGAAGAACCTCCCAACAGCAAGGGAATAGGGGAGTCTACTTCTTTAGATGTTTTAAAACAAAGGTTGGATGGTCGTTTGTTGGGAGGGCTTGGATTGTGTATTTCTGCCAGGATTCGGTGAGCCAACTCTCGATTTCTACAGCCAGGGCTTGCAGCTGTGGAATTGCAAGATACATA
Organism: Anolis carolinensis; assembly: GCF_035594765.1. Lineage (NCBI taxonomy): Eukaryota > Metazoa > Chordata > Lepidosauria > Squamata > Anolidae > Anolis > Anolis carolinensis. The sequence continues at coordinate 4,832,309 of NW_026943826.1, read as the reverse complement.
TGGCTCTGTCTATAATCATTGATTTCAGCTCGCAATGATTTTGGCCTGTGTTATATTTTCCAGAGACAACAAGCAGACAGATGCTGTCAGTCAGATAACATTCGTTTTAGATTAAGGGAACATGATAACAATAAGCACAGTCTCCACTGGGCAGTGGGCACGTTGCCCTTCTGGTGGCTTCTGGGTCTGAGACTTCTCTGCTCCAGATGAACAGCTGGGGCCTGGCTTTTGCCTGTGACACAAGGGGACGGCAAGCAAATCACAACAGCTACACTCTTTGGACTAAAGACCAGCATTTTCGAGGATACCGAAGTGATTTTTCTAGAGCAGTGGTTCCCAACCAGGGGTTCGTGGACCACCAGTGGTCTGCAAGAACTAAAATACGGGCCGGAAAACGTTTAAAATTTTAAACCTTTATTCATGACTAGCTTGGGGACCCGGCGATGCCTGGGTTATTTGAGAATAGTATTATTTGACTTTTAATATTATGTATTCTGTTTGGAGTGGGTGAACTACAATTCCCAGAATCGTGGCTGAATCCTCCCCAAACCCTGCCAGTATTATAAGTTGGCCATTTTGGGTGTGTGTACTGTCAGAGTAATAACAGCGCAGCAGCAATTGAATGGAGTCAGTGGAATGGAGAACAAAGAGACATCAGAGACGATGGTAAAAACTATATACAAAGTTTTACTGTACAAGACAAACAGACTTGCAGACAATAGACACAGGACTTGACTTCTCAACAGACAGCAGAACAGAACAGATCTGATGCAATCAGTAATGCATACGCACTTGTGTCTGGACACTCCCCAGTTCCAGCCACACATCAAGGTCAACACAGCTTCTTGGCAATTAACTCTTTACAGACTATAGTACACTCTGGATGATGCAATCCGTATGCAATACAAACCAAGACACAAATTGCATTTAAACACTATCAATACACAAATCTCACATTAACATGTACCAGGTGTGCTGCAGTACTCTGTGGATGGGGGTGAAGTACTGCAAGTTCCAGATTCCTGAGGCAATTGTCCCGAAATATCTATCAGTATCCACAGGAGGCAATATTCAGTCTGTGTGCCAAGTCTGGTCTAGATTCGTCATTGGCTGGGTTCAGTGGAGGTGAACTAAAACTTTCAAAATCAAGGCACCTTCCCAGAAATACCTGCAGTAGGTTCAGTAGGTCATGAGGCTTCTCTGTGTGAAGTGTGCTCCTAGTGCATTGTTGGTGGGGGTCAGTGTTTATCTGGCTGCAGGTGAACTATAACTCCCTTTTCCCCAAACTTGTCCACAATGTTGTATTGGTTATGGGGGCTCTGTGTGCCAAGTGTGATGCTTATTTATTGCAGGTGAACTTCTGCTTCTTGGCAGGGGGTTGGACTGGATGGCCCATGAGGTCTCTTCCAACTCTACTATTCTATGATTCTATGAACTATAAATCCCAGTACCTACTACTCCTGAACTTCCAGTCCAGTTCCTCTCCAAACCCACCAGTAGTCAAATCTGGGCCTATCGGGTCTGCATGGCAAGTTTGGCCGAGAGCCATCATTGTTTGGGTTCATAGCGTTCTGGGTGTAGGTGACTACAACTCCTCTATATTCCCCAGTAGGAGTGACAGTGCTCTGACTTGATTGAATTCCATCATGTGGAGTCAATCCCCCCTGCAACTTCCACCATGTGGAGTCAATCCCTAAACTCCTCCAGTAAGTTTACTTGCAGCTCAGTTCTGCTCTGTTTGTTATGCAGAGAGATTGGAAAGGAAAGGGCAGTGGGCGGGGCCATGCAAATTCCACAGCAATGGAGAATCCTGGGATGTCTGCCTGTGGTGGAAGAAAAAGCAAAATCTAGGATGAAATGGTCCCCAAACGAAAGCATTCCTTGGGTGGTGGCCTGTAGTGTTTGGGGAGGATATTGGCAGGGGCTGGGATACATGTTCACGGTGCTCGCTGTAACTGCAATGTCAGTGGAAAAGAGTGACTTACTGGATTCTTAACCCTGGGAACTATAGCCTGTTTGTGGAGGCCGGAGGCTGTCTGTGTGAGCAGACATCCGTGCCACATACGGGTTTTTGCTTTTATTATGGGTTTAGATTAGATTAGATTTAGATAGATTTAGATGAGATAGATTTAGATAATGAATCTGTTGCTACACGGGTGGTGTCGGTGACTTGAGTATGACATTCGATAAGTGTGGGAGGTCAAACAATCAATGTCACGTGTCACGTACTCCTGCCACCCAGGGTCAGTCACACGCATTCTTTTGTCTTGCTTGGCTGTGTCAGTGATTCTGTTTTGCTCTTTAGTGATTCAACAATTCCAGTAGTTTTACTGACCGCGAGTCCTCAATATTCCTATTAATTTTTGACTTATTTAATGATGATTGAAATTGAAGAGGTTGCATCCAGGAAGAGCTATTTTAATTTCAAAATGATAGAAAAATGCAAGTTTGAATCTGATTCTCTTGAGGAGTTTTGGTGTAAAAAAGCAATTTTTATACTAAAATTCGAGGACTCGCCTTGCGCTATCTTATGCTCTTTTCCACAACAGTTCCAACAAGGGTTTTCTGCTTTGCTGGTAATTAAAAACAAGTCCAGGAATCGATTGAAAGTAAGTGATGACAAGTGTGTAACTTTGAGCAATAAGAGTAGCTCCAGGATTACCCAACTTGTAAAGAAGATGCAAGCTCAAAGATGCAAACGAAATTTATCGTATATACTCGAGTATAAGCCGACCCGAATATAAGCCAAGGCACCTAATTTTACCACGAAAAAACTGGGAAAACATTGACTCCAATATAAGCCGAGAGTGGTAAATTTCAGAAATAAAAATAGATACCAATAAAATTACATTAATTGAGGCATCAGTAGGTTAAATGTTTTTGAATATTTACATAAAGCTCAAATTTAAGATGACTGTCCAACTCTGATCAAATCATTATTATCTTCTTCAATGTAAATGTGCTTATGTATCCTTTTAATAATAATAGAGTAAAATAATACATGTAATAATAATAATAATAATAATAATAATAATAAATGCAGGAAAATAATACATGTAGTAATAAATAGAGTAAAATAATAAATATAATAATAATAATATCAGAGTGAAATAATAAATGTATTGATAATAATAATAATAAAAATAGAGTAAAATAAATGTCATAGTAGCCACAATAATAGAGAAAAATAATAAATGTAATAATACCAATAATAATAGAAAAAAATAATAAATGTACCATATATTCTCAAGTATAAGCTGACCCAAATATAAGTCAACCAGGACCCTCACCCGAGTATAAGACAAGGGGTTTTTTTCAGTCTTAAAGAAAGGGCTGGAAAACTAGGCTTATACTCGAATATATACAGTAATTTTCTTTGTAAAAAAGTTATTTTTTATATTACAATAGTTATTCTTTATATTACAATAGTACTCTTAAGTTATGTTACTATTAAGTTTAACGAATATGTTAAGTTTATTTTTAGATTAAAAACATTTATTATTCTTGAACCTTGTGGTCCCTGCTAACAGCAACAAAAAATCAAAGTGGTCCCTGGTCAAAAAAAGGTTGGGAACCACTGTTCTAGAGGAAAGAGTCCTGAGAGCAGTCGTAGGAATGCCATCAGAATTACCATAATGACTACCAGTACATTGTCTCGGTCATCTTTTGAATATGTCAAGAGGCTCCTTAGACTAGGTCTGAAAGATCTTTGTTGAATATATTCCAGCCTTTCCAGTCTATGTCCTATTCCGATTCCATTATAGCACAGTGAGAGTCAACCTGAGACAATTCCATGGAAAAACAAAAAAAAAAAGCCAGCTAGTTTTAAGCCGAAGGGTGGCTTTTCCATGGCCTTGGTCACGAAGGCAGTAGGTGGATAGGTGGCAGAAGGGAGGGAGATGGTGTGGGTTTGGTACAGTATATAACATCTCAGCTCTTCTGGATCAGTCACGCTTCCTAATTCAATAAGGTGAGAAGGAGCATAATTTGATCATATTTGTTTTGCATCACTGCAAAAACAGAAAATGAGGGGCTGCAGAGCCGCACCAATTTACTTCATCCGACCTTGATTAAAAGAAAATTAATTGCTGCATCTCTCAGGATATCTCAGGCAGCAGCCAATGGGATCTCTGGAAAACCATAAAATAGCGGGGGGAGGAGGAGAGTGGGGAGAAAGTGAAGCAGAGAGACTGTTTGCCCTTTCATCTCTTAGCATAACTGTCTGGTTGGAAGCTTTGGCAGGCTGAGAAGGTAGTGTGTGTATGTGTGTGTGTTGGGGGGAAATAATCACAATATCATCCATCCCAGCACACGGGAAATCATGGTCTCCTCTCCCTAGCCTTCAGCTGCTCCTTGCTTTTGCTTCTCTGCTTTCTCAGCCTTTTATGTTTCCGTCAGGCCTCAGCAGATGAGTTGAATAAGTTTTCAAAGGCAAGCAATGGGGGAATTCAAGTAAATTGCAGAGAGGGCAACCTGCTTTCAAGAATATTAGGTATACATATCAGATAGGGCTGTGCAATCGGGGTAAACTTTGACCCGTTTCGTGTCCTGGCTTTCGGTGGGGCTCCCGATTCATTTTTCCTGAAAATGGGAGGGCAGATATCTGTTTTTGCTCTGTGGTGCAGAAAGATCCATTTTCTATCAGCCCATTATGCAGGGGAGGCTTCTCAGGCTCCCCTTCCCATCATAGGCATTTAAGATGTTTTTACTCTAGAGGAGAGGCACTTAGCTGCAGGCAGGCATGCACTTTAAGGAAGCTTTTTACCAGTTTCTCTACTCTAGAGGACAGGCGCTCGGCTGCAGACAGACATCCGCGCTTTCTGGGCCTGCACACCACATACGCACTCTCCAAGGCAAGGAGGCAACAGGCAATTCTGTTTCTTACTCTAGAGGAGGCACTCAACTGCAGGCAAGCGCCTGTACTTTCTGGGCCTGCACGCTACACACACACTCTCCAAGGCAAGGAGGCAACAGGCAATTCTGTTTCTCTACTCTACAGGAGGCGCTCAATTGCTGGCAGGCGCCCACGTTTTCTGGGCCTGCACACTACACACACTCTCTCCAAGGCAAGGAGGCAACAAACAATTCTGTTTCTCTAGAGGAGGCGCACAGCTGCAGGTGGGCGCCAAGCTTTCTGGGCCTGCACGCTACACACACACACTCTCCAAGGCAAGGAGGCAACAGGCAATTCTGTTTCTTACTCTAGAGGAGGCGCACGGCTGCAGGCAGGCACCAAGCTTTCTGGGCCTGCACGCTACACACACACACACTCTCCAAGGCAAGGAGGTAAGAGGCAAATTCTGTTTCTTACTCTAGAGGAGGCGCATGGCTGCAGGCAGGCGCCCACGCTTTCTGAGCCTGCACACTACACACTCTCTCTCCAAGGCAAGGCGGCAACAGGCAAGTTCTGTTTCTTACTCTAGAGGAGGCGCACGTCTGTGTGATTTTCTTACAGCAGCTGAGGATATGATCAATGGTTTCGTCGGTTTCCTTGCACAGTCTGCATTTTAGGTCATCAGCTGATTTTTCGATCTTGGCCTGAATTGCCTTTGTCCTGATGTCTTGCTCCTGGGCTGCAAGGATCAGGCCTTCTGTCTCCTTCTTCAGGGTCCCATTCGTGAGCCAGAGCCAGGTCTTCTCCTTATCAGCTTTTCCTTCAATTTTGTCAAGGAACTTTCCATGCAATGTTTTATTGTGCCAGCTGTCAGCTCTAGTTTGCAGTGTGGCTTATTATTATTATTATTATTATTATTATTATTATTATTATTATTATTATCTCAAATTCTTTTCATCTAGAATATACAAACATTTGGTACATTTTTACTACAAAAAATAAATTGAAATAAAATCCAAACCCATCCCTAATCAAGAAAGCCAACTTTCCCTGGCCCGGCACCATCCAGATTTTGTTGGGTTACAACCACATCCATCCCCAGCCAACTTGGCAGACAATATTGGACAAATGATTGGATTTTCTATGAGGCAGCATCTACAATGCATGCCTATGCAGCCATCTTCCTCCTGTGACAAAAGGCAATCGCTGAAGGGGGGTCAGGTACAATAGTTGGCACCTCACCAGAGTTTCACTACAATCTGCCTGGCCCTGCCATCCATCCACCGCTTATTAACTCGGAACATATGCCCAAAAACCATCGTGCCGGTAACTCTCCCAAGGTTAACTCCACTAAAACAAAAGAAAGTAGTTTCCCTCCTTAATAATTCATGGCCCTCTTTAAAAGCCCCGGTTAAAAAGATGCGCAATTCCTCCTCCTTCCCCAATTTTCTGATGTACTAATTAACCAAGATCTGCATCCGATGCTATTCTCTATTGGACCTGAGTGACACTTTCTCTTCCTTCGACCAGACACAAAACCATCTGCTCCACTCATCCATCACTTGTACTTTCTTTAGCATTTAGCGTCATCTTGACAAGCTGCAGCTTTCAGATCCAGATCTTTGCCCACAGTGAGGCGACCAATGTGAAAAGAAAAGAAGAAAGAGAGAGGGAAACAGAAGTGGTCTTCTTTAATGGGGTTGAAACTGGTCCGCGAAGCTTGCTTGTTTCGCTGCTCCCTCCTGAGGCTTTTATAGTTTGAGCAAAATGAGATGGATGAGAATAATCTTGAAATTTTTAAAACATGTGATGTTCCCCAAAATGTACAAGGTTCTTCCTAAAATTGGCCAAAGGAACTTTCAAAAATTAAATGTTTTTGTGTTTTAACCTATGTTGATGTTGGGCTCGTCCCCATGTAAACTGCCCCGAATCCCTTCGGGGAGATGGGGCATGATATAAAAATAAAGTTGCAGTAGTAGTAGTAGTAGTAGTAGTAGTAGTAATACAGGGTTGTTGTATGTCTTTCGGGCTGTGTGGCCATGTTCCAGAAGTATTCTCTCCTGACGTTTTCGCCCACATCTATGGCAGGCATCCTCAGAGGTTGCCTTCCACACAACCTCTGAGGATGCCTGCCATAGATGTGGGCGAAACGTCAGGAGAGAATACTTCTGGAACATGGCCACACAGCCCGAAAGACATACAACAACCCTGTGATCCCGGCCATGAAAGCCTTCGACAACACAATAATAATACAGACTGTGCAAGGAAGCTGATGAAACCATTGATCATATCCTCAGCTGCTGTAAGAAAATCGCACAGACTGACTACAGAGGCACAATTCTGTGGCCCAAATGATTCATGGGAACTTATGCCTCAAGTACCACCTCCCAGCAGCAAAGAACTGGTGGGATCACAAACCTGCAAAAGTATTGGAAAATGAACACACAAAGATACTGTGGGACTTCCAAATCCAGACTGATAAAGTTCTGGAACACAACACACCAGACATCACAGTTGTGGAAAAGAAAAAGGTTTGGATCATTGATGTCGCCATCCCAGGTGACAGTCGCATTGACGAAAAACAACAGGAAAAACTCAGCCGCTATCAGGACCTCAAGATTGAACTGCAAAGGCTCTGGCAGAAACCAGTACAGGTGGTCCTGGTAGTGATGGGCACATTAGGTGCCGTGCCAAAAGATGTCAGCCGGCATTTGGAAACAATAGACATTGACAAAATCACGATCTGCCAACCGCAAAAGGCCACCCGACTGGGATCTGTGCACATCATCCGAAAATACATCACACAGTCCTAGACACCTGGGAAGGGTTCGACTTGTGATTTTGTGATATGAAATCCAGCATGTCTATCTTGTTTGCTGTGCCATACAATGTTGTTGTGTATTATTATTATTATTATTATTATTATTATTATTATTATTATTATTATTATTATTATTAAATGCGGAAAAAAACAAAACCGACACATTCAATGGTCTAGTTAGAGTAAGGCTTCAAGCACACAGGTTTTAAAAATCTGGTTTTGAAGTTGGGTTATCAGTTATTGGTGGGTTAAATCGTTGAGCTGCTGAACTTGCTGACCGAAAGGTCGGCAGCTCAAATCTGAGGAGCAGGGTGAGCTCCCGCTGTTAGCTCCAGCTTCTGCCAACCTAGCACTTCGAAAACATACAAATGTGAGTAAATCAATAGGTACCGCTCTGGCGGGAAACTAATGGTGCTCCATGCAGTCATGCCAATGGCCATATGACCTTGGAAGTGTCTACAGACAATAGAGTCGGGTGAGCTCCCACCATTAGCCCCAGCTCCTGCCAACCTAGCAGTTTGAAAACATGCAAATGTGAATAAATCAATAGGTACTGCTCCAGCGGAAAGGTAACAGCGCTTCATGAAGACATGCCAGTGGCTACATGACCTTGGAGGTGTCTACGGACAACACCAGCTCTTCAGCTTAGAAATGGAGATGAGCACCAACCCCCAGAGACAGGCACGACTAGACTTAACTTCAGGGGAAAACCTTTATCTCTACCTATTGGTTGGCATTCTGCGGAGGAAACCAGGATAGCTGTTTGCAGCAAAGAGTCATGGATGCTCAGCAGAGGAAGACTTTCTTGCTCAAGAGAGGCCTAACTGGACCACAAACGACTCCTTGTACTTTTGGAAGATGGAAATCTCTTTAACCTTTTGGAAATTTTATGATCTTTGGAAAGGCATGACCTTGTTAGAAGTCACAGCCTTTTGGAAAATGATGCCATAACTTTTTTTTTGGAAAATGGCATTCGTGCAAGGCAATTAGGTTTCTCACCTGTTAAACTGATGTACCTAAATATCTCTTTGAACTGTTAGGGCCAAAAATATGCCAACACACAAAAACATACATACAGTAGAGTCTCACTTATCCAACGTAAACAGGCCGGCAGAACGTTGGATAAGTGAATATGTTGGATAATAAGAAGAGATTAAGGAAAAGCCTATTAAACATTAAATTAGGTTATGATTTTACAAATTAAGCACCAAAACACCATGTTATACAACAAATTTGTCAGAAAAAGTAGTTCAATATGCAGTAATGCTACGTAGTAATTACTGTATTTACGAATTTAACACCAAAATATCATGATATATTGAAAACATTGACTACAAAAATACATTGGATAATCCAGAACGTTGGATAAGCGAGTGTTGGATAAGTGAGACTCTACTGTACATACATAGCAGAGTTTCAGAAATACAGTAGTCTTGCTTATCCAACATAAACGGCCGGCAGAACGTTGGATAAGCAAAAATGTTGGATATAAAGGAGGGATTAAGGAAACGTTATTAAACGTCAAATTATGCTATGATTTTACAAATTAAGCACCAGAAGGTTGTTGTATGTTTTCCGGGCTGTATGGCCATGTTTCTGGAATATGGCCATACAGCCCAGAAAACATACAACAACCCTGTGATCCCGGCCATGAAAGCCTTCGACAACACATAAGCACCAGAACATCATGTTTTACAACAAATCGACAGAAAGAGCAGTTCAGTACACGGTGATGTTATGTAGTAATTACTGTATTTATGAATTTAGCACCAAAACATTGCAAGGTATTGAAGACATTGTCTACAAAAATGTCAATTACTAAAAAAAATTGACTACAAATAAAGATAGAATTGCATAAAATGAACTTACAGTAACAACATTGTTAGTAGTTAAATCTGTAAAAAATTCAGTCCTTGCATCCTAGAGAAATAGCTGTGGATCCGGGCGGGTGGCCGACTGCATTGGATAATCCAAAACGTTGGATAAGCGAGACTCTACTGTAACTCCAAATGATAATTTGGAATGGCCCTGGACTACGACTTTGGATGATGTGATTTTAATAATTCTTGTAATTGTTATTTGTTTTAATTCTTGTTTTAATGTGTTTTTACCAATTGTATGTTTTTAATGGCATCAAATTGTTGCTGATATGTGAAGCTGCTCTGGGTTCCCCTCAGGGTTGAGAAGGATGGGGTACAAATATGGTAAATAAATAAATAATAAATAAGTATTCTTTTAATTGCTCAAAGAACATCTACTCTCCCTTAAAATATATGTTTGCCTTTAAATCATGCTCCCAAGAGACAAACATAAGTAGACTTCTTTAAAAGTAACATACTTGGTTTGCTCACAAACTTCATGTATTCAGCATACAGGTACTTTGCTTATAAATCCTGTTACAAATAGATTTGAAGTAGTTTCTCTCTGTAGGTAACATAGGGCCTTATTTCTTACAATCATAATCTAAAGCATCTCTCTGTTTTGAGGTTCTAGTAGTCTCTGTCTAGTCTGAAAGGCCAATGGAGTCTGAATCTAAAATGGAGTCTGAGCCCCGAACAAGCCCAGATCTGATTACAAGGTCTGCTGCTCCTCCCACAACAAAGAGTTAAGGAAAACTGTAAATCAGTGATTCCCAAAGTAGGCGCTACCGCCTACTTTGCTGCAGCGATCCAGGGGACAGTGATGGCAGCTATTAGGACACGAGGGCGGGGCCAGAGGAGGGGCGGGGCCTCTTCCCAAGTGCCGGAGACAGGGCTGAGCACCTGAGGCGCCTGTTAGGACACACAGGGAGCGGAGCTAGAGGAGTGGGTGTGGTTTCTTCCCAAGAGCCCGAGACAGGGCTGAGCCTCTATACCTCTCCTGAGAGGCCTTTTAGGACTAAAGGGCAGGGCTAGGGGTGGGGGCGGGGCCTCTTCCCAAAAGTGCAAGACAGGGCTGAGCCTCTATACCTCTCCTGAGAGGCCTTTTAGGACTAAAGGGCAGGGCTAGGGGTGGGGGCGGGGCCTCTTCCCAAAAGTGCAAGACAGGGCTGAGCCTCTATACCTCTCCTGAGAGGCCTTTTAGGACTAAAGGGCAGGGCTAGGGGTGGGGGCGGGGCCTCTTCCCAAAAGTGCAAGACAGGGCTGAGCCTCTATACCTCTCCTGAGAGGCCTTTTAGGACTAAAGGGCAGGGCTAGGGGTGGGGGTGGGGCCTCTTCCCAAGAGCGCAAGACAGGGCTGAGCCTCTATATCTCTCCTGAGAGGCCTTTTAGGACTAAGGGGCAGGGCTGGGGTGGGGGCGGGGCCTCTTCCCAAGAGTGCAAGACAGGGCTGAGCCTCTGTATACCTCCCTTGAGGCGCTTGTTAGAACACGGGGCGGGGTATAGAGGTTCAACCCCATCAGGCACTTGGGAAGAGGCCCCACCCCCTCCTCTAGCCCCACTCCCTGTGTCCTGGCACTCACTGCAGGACAGGGATAGAAGCTCAGCCCTGCCTCAGAGCTCGTAACTCCGCCCACCCCAGTCCTAGCCGCCCACTTGTGGCCCCACCCACCTCCCCTTCCCCTTCCCAGCCCTGCATCTTGGACTAGGGGAGAGTCTCATCCCTGCCCTCTTGAGCAGGAGCCACACCCACCCCTCTAAGCCACGCCCCCCTTTTCAGGGGGCACTGGGTAGTATTTTTTCTGGAAAGGGGGCGGTAGGCGAAATAAGTTTGGGAACCACTGCTGTAAACCAATACAGACACATACAATACAGTAAGCAATCTTAATTATATAAATAACAGATCTAGTGGAGGCTTAAAGAAGGTTGCTATGTCCAACATATACAGCTCCCAGTCGCAAAGAACCCAGTAACCAGCCACAGTGAAATTGACGTGTGGGTCTCAGTTCAATGAATAAACTACTAAACTGTGTATGTTGATGCTACAATAGGCACTTTGGTTTGGGAAGCCTAAAGCTCCGACACCAATGGTATTTTAAGTGGAATCCAAACAACCAACTCTCAATATTAAAAGATTCTGAGGAGACTGGGCACTGATCCCAGAGCACGTCTGAAAGTGGAACCCACATGTTGGTTCTGAGGAAGGGGTAAAGCATTTCTTTCTATCCTTCCTATTCACCTATTGTGTAAGGAAGGGGAGGAAGAAGGGGGAAAGGGAGGACAGAGAAAGACAAAACAGTCACAGCCATGTGCTTTCGGTTGAGAGCCTTCAAAACAAATCCCTCCAGCCATGTCTGGTCAAGTGGCCACTCATGGCAGCAGCTGTCTTCACATGCCTCTACATCCCAATCCAAACAGTCAACAGAAAGTGTCATAGACGTGTGGAAAAAACACACCCAGTGCTTCACTACACAGGGTTAAAATGGCTTCCAAAATTCTACAGAAGGCAAAGGTCAGCACACATGTTCAAAGGTTAGTGTTTTCAAAGGAATGTTCCATGCTTCCTACCTGTGATTTACCCCTTGCAGATCTAAAAGAGACCAGAGCTCGAAGTCAAGGGGATTTGATCTCAGGTGATCTTCTAAACATTTCCAAGGAATAGCATACCCCAGAAGGGTGTATTGGGAGGCAATTGTGCATTGCACAAGATGAGTGTGTAGCGGGTGGGTGACAAAACTGCCTGTGTGTGTGTACAGTCGGGATGTGTGTGTGTGCGTGCGTGCATCTTTGGGCACACAGCTAAAAAGTACAGCATGTGTTTGGGAGTTACTGGGAGTTGGGGATGTTTAGTAATTAAATCCCTTTTCATCCATCTGCACCTGTCTCCTTCTGAAAACTGAGAGAACAGACGTCAACCGGGACAAGGGCTGGACTGAATACAGCCAATTCTGAAATATTTATTAGCTTGTGACACCACTCAATAGAGGAGAAGGAATGCCGCCTAATCCGCCCAGCAAATGCTCGCTTGGTGGAGGGGCATTTCTCTACAAGTGTCTCATTATATTTCAACGACTGCCTCGGACTTGGTCAAAAGTGGGAACATTTTAAAATTGGGGTGCAATGTTGCAGAGCATAAATTCATTTCACTAAAAAGCAGCCTGATCGGTTGCTGAAATGCAGCATCAGGTCCAAGGTTCTCAACTCTGGCTGAATGGTGGCTGTTGTTGGTGAGAAGAAATCCTTGTATTGGACTCCTATTCTTGCTACCCTGTTTCCCTGAAAATAAGACATCCCCAAAAAATAAGACCTAGTCGAGGTTTTGCTGAATTGCTAAATATAAGGCCTCCCCCAAAAGTAAGACCCAGCAAAGCTTTTGTTTGGAAGCATGCCCGGCGCCCACCAAACAAAACACCATAGCATGCAGGATTGGTAAATGTACAGTAGAGTCTAACTTATCCAACACTCGCTTATCCAACGTTCTGGATTATCCAACACATTTTTCTAGTCAATGTTTTCAATACATCGTGATATTTTGGTGCTAAATTTGTAAATACAGTAATTACTACATAGCATTACTGTGTATTGAACTACTTTTTCTGTCAAATTTGTTATATAACATGATGTTTTGGTGCTTAATTTGTAAAATCATAACCTAATTTGATGTTTAATCGGCTTTTCCTTAATCTCTCCTTATTATCCAACATATTCGCTTATCCAACATTCTGCCGGCCCTGGATAAGCAAGACTCTACTGTACATACCAGTTGTATATGGAAATAATGGTAGTAACAAGAAATTATTGACAGGAATCACAGTTTGTCTGGTTTCGTTATGTTGGTTTGTGATGACAAGTACTGTACAGTAAGAATAAATGTTCATTTATTTGTTCAATAATAAATGTGAATTCTTCTTCATGGAAAAATAAGACATCCCCTGAAAATAAGACCTAGTGCATCTTTGGGAGTAAAAAAATAATATAAGACACTGCCTTATTTTCGGGAAAACACGGTACTTAGCTCACATTCTTTAAAAAACTGAATGAGGGGAAGATATTTTGGATGTCTTATTCTCTCTACACATTTCGTTTGCACCATTCTACTTACACAACCGGACTGCCATTTGCAACTTCCTTTAACTTTGGCAATGAATGATGTTGAGGATAGGAGCTATTATTAGCTCCTATTATTATTTTTATACTCTGATTTTCCGCAAAAATTGGAAGTCCTTTCATACTACTATTGCACCCAGGATTGGAAACCCCTATGACTACAGCACCACACAAGTCCAAAGTATAAGTAGCTTATTGTAAAAACACATAAAATATATGAAAAAAACAAGGAAAAGGAAATACAGTAGAGTCTTACTTATCCAACATAAACGGGCCGGCAGAATGTTGGATAAGTGAATAGGTTGGATAATAAGGAGGAATTAAGGAAAAGCCTATTAAACATCAAATTAAGTTATGATTTTACAAATTAAGCACCAAAACATCATGTTATACAACAAATTTGACAGAAAAAGTAGTTCAATACGCAGTAATGCTATGTAGTAATTACTGTATTTACGAATTTAGCACCAAAATATCACGATGTTTTGAAAACATTGACTACAAAAATGCGTTGGATAATCCAGAACATTGGATAAGTGAGACTCTACTGTAAGCTGTATAATCCAAAAAAAGGGTTAGCAATAGATGATAACCAGGAAGTAATCCAAATGTCTCATGCAAATCCCAAGGTTATATAGTCCAGGAATAGCCCCAAAGTCACAAGCTCAGCATTAGTCCACAAGCAAAGGTATACTTAGTAAAAATTTGAGCAAGAATATAAAAGTAAGAACATATAAAACTTCCAGGATACTTAAATCCAAAACCAAGGCTTGACTTGATTCAAGAACCAGGGAACTCAAGACAAGCTTATCTCTTGAATGCTACGTTGCTTGAACTAACTCTTAGGTAAACAACTTGCCAATTAATAGACATCCATGAAGTCGTTTCTTTTCCCACAAATTCCTCAACTTCCCCATGTAAGCGCTCTGACCGAAGTTGCCTATTTTCTGCTCTAATCTGTAAACAAAGACTTTTGTTGACCTCCGTAGCTCCTGACAACCTTCCGTATCACTTAGCTCCTCGCCCAACTCCTTATCTAATGTTGCAGTTTCTGGCTTCTCTAACTGACTTTGGAGCCCTGTACTTTCCGAGTCAGGTTTTTCCATCATATCTCTGACTTGAATCTTCCTCACTTTGTGCCCCAGGAAATCTCGCAGGAAATCCCCAATTCTCCCTAAACCATCAGTGAACCCATCAGCCTGTCAGGATCCTGGCTGCAGAGCACCAATAACCTTACACAGAGGCCAGTCTCTATCTAATATCTTTATTAAAGAAATATATAAAATGAATAAAAACAAGTGAAGAATATAGTTCAGAAACAGACCTTTCAGATAAGGTCAAATATAGTCCAGAAATGTATTGTCCAATATAAGATATTAGAGTTCAAAGTTTTAATCCACTTGACCGAAACACACACTTTGCCAAGCAATAGTATGGGGAAATAACAGAGTCTTTAAAGTCCGATGAAACTTGACAACAAGGCTGGAAATAAACTTGATTCTTGACTAGATCCAAGACTGGAGGCAAGACGAACATGAAGCATGAAACAAAGTCCGTGGTAAACCGTGAGACAAGGCTAGGCTTGAAGCTTGATCCGAGAAGCAGGGAACTGGGATTACGAAGTCCACACACGATCTCTCTCCTCAAGCTGATCAATTGACTCCGCAAGGAATTCCTCGCGCCAAACACCTATATTGGTCTCGTTTTCCCGCCAACAGAACTCTTTCCCTAGAGAACGAGAAGCGAAACCCAACTCTGTCCAGATGCATGACTCCTTAGAATTTCCCAAGGGAAGCAGACTTAATCAGCCATTTGTTTGGCAGCGATTCTCAGGCTTCTGCGATTAGCCTCCCTGACTCCCCTATCTTTGGAATAATTTTCCCTCCTGGAAAACGGGGGGGGGGGGGGAGTTCTGCCCAAGGCCTGTTTGGCTGAATTCTTGAGAGCAAACATCAACATCCTGCAGGTGAAGAGACTCCGGCTCTTGCTGAACCGGCGAAAACCCCATGTTTTCCTCTTCGTCTGCCACGATAGTACTAGGAACAGGACTACAAGGCCCATGAGTCATCACACAGCCTCAGGATGTACTACAACAACTACACAGGTAGTACTATCATTCCACTGTAATTGTCGGGGAAAGCTTTA
Source organism: Anolis carolinensis (assembly GCF_035594765.1). Lineage (NCBI taxonomy): Eukaryota > Metazoa > Chordata > Lepidosauria > Squamata > Anolidae > Anolis > Anolis carolinensis. Next base: position 4,816,543 of record NW_026943826.1, on the reverse strand, counting down.
AGGTCGCACTAGACACCAACTCCCTGGAAAGCATGGGATGCATCCATGGCTATTATCCTATAGTGCTGAAAGGGTCTTGGGACTCAAGTAGCTTGCAAATTAAAATGATTACAATATAGTTAAAGCAAACAAATAGATGTAGTGAAAATAGAATCCAACCATTAACGATATTAAAGTATAATAAAATTTACCATATATACTTGAGTAATGCCGACCCAAATATAAGCCAAGGCACCTAATTTTAACACAAAAAACTGGGAAAACATTGACTCAAGTATAAGCTGAGAGTGGCAAATTTCAAAAATAAAAACATACAGTAGAGTCTCACTTATCCAAGACTCGCTTATCCAAGGTTCTGGATTATCCAAGGCATTTTTATAGTCAATGTTTTCAATATATCGTGATATTTTGGTGCAAAATTCGTAAATAAAGTAATCACAACATAACATTACTGCGTATTTAACTACTTTTCCTGTCAAATTTGTTGTATAACATGATGTTTTGGTGCTTAATTTGTAAAATCATAACCTAGTTTGATGTTTAATAGGCTTTTCCTTAATCCCTCCTTAATATCCAAGATATTCGCTTATCCAACGTTCTGCCAGCCCGTTTAGCTTGGATAAGTGAGACTCTACTGTACCAATAAAATTACATTAATTGAGGCATCAGTAGGTTAAATGTTTTTAAATATTTACATCAAGCTCTAATTTAAGATAAGATTGTCCAACTCTGATCAAATCATTCTTCTCATCTTCTTCAATTTAAATGTGCTTATGTATCCTTTTAATTATAATAGAGTAAATGTATTATTATTAATAATAAATAATAATAATAAAAATAGAGTAAAATAAATGTAATAGTAGCAACAATAATAGAGAAAAATAATAATGTAATAATACCAATAATAATAGAGAAAAATAAGAAATGTACTACAGTAGAGTCTCACTTTTCCAAGCCTCGCTTATCCAAGCTTCTGGATTATCCAAACCATTTTTGTAGTCAATGTTTTCAATATATCATATTTTGGTGCTAAATTTGTAAATACAGTATTTACAACATAACATTACTGCCTATTGAACTACTTTTTCTGTCAAATTTGTTGTATAACATGATGTTTTGATGCTTAATTTGTAAAATCATAACCTAATTTGATGTTTAATAGGCTTTTCCTTAATTCCTCCTTATTATCCAAGATGGACAGGTTGCTCACCTGTAACCATGTTTCTTCGAGTGTACTCTGTGAATTCACACTAATGGAGAAGCTGCGCCTGCGCAGGTTCCGACGGAAACTCTTCCAAGCTGAAGTTCAAATTTTGGCGGTAACCACGCCCCCCTTCCCAAGGGGCATATAAGGCAGCCCCAGGCGCCCGCTCTCCAGTTCCTACGCCGCCAAGGCAACGAGAAAGGGAGAGGTTTGCCAGAGGGGAAGGAAGGGCGGGTTTGTGTGAATTCACAGAGTACACTCGAAGAAACATGGTTACAGGTGAGCAACCTGTCCTTTTTCTTCGTGTACTCTGTGAATGCACACTAATGGAGACTAACACGCTAAGGTCCCGGATGGTGGGACAAGGCAAACTCGACAATCAGTGAATGTCCAAACACATGTTTATTAGGACATAGAAAAAATAACCGTCCCAAGGGACCAGTGCAATAAATTGTCCGAAAGGACCAGTGCAATGCAACATGAGCATCATAGAAGAAGAACATAACATGGAAGGAATTTTTCAATAAACATGATAGAGAAAAATACACAATTGCGTAGTGCATATAAACGCTCTCCCAGGGGGAGAGGGACAAACACATCTTGGTCTTTGGCATATCCGCCAGGGCCAACGAGGCGGTACAAAGCAACAGAGCAACTGCTCAATACAATCATGGGAAAAAAAAACATATCCCTAGAGGCAGGTATGGGGAAAAAACCCCGTCCAACTTGAAGGAGAGGTATAGAGAGTCACCTGTGGGTGAATATGAAGAGAAAAAACGTCTGAGAGTCAGGAGAGGCAAGATGAGAGTACTGATCTTGCAAAGGCCGAGTCTTTAAGGGCCTTACTGTCCAGCCTGTAGTGAGAGACAAACGTGAGAGGGTTTGACCAGATAGCCGCTTTACATATGGAGTCAAGCGGAATACCCCTAAGGAAGGCGGTCGACGCCGAGAGGCCCCTAGTCGACCTCGGGCGGATGGAAGGAGGGGGAGGTCGCTTGGCTAGTTCATAGGCCAACTCAATGGCCTGAGCGATCCAGTGGGACAGTCTTTGGGAAGAGATGGGATTACCCAACTTGTCCTGGGCATAGGCGACAAAGAGTCTTTGTGACTTACGAATGTCCTTAGTACGGTCCCTGTAGAAAAGAAGTGCTCTCCGAACGTCGAGAAGGTGCAGTTTTTGCTCGAGAGGAGAGGAGGGGTTAGAGAAGAAAGCTGGTAAGACAATGTCCTGGTTGAGGTGGAAGGCTGACACCACCTTAGGAAGAAAGGTAATGTCCGGGCGAAGAACAGCGCGGTCATGGTGGAAACGAAGATAAGGCTCGTCGACTCTGAGGGCAGCGAGCTCGGATGGCCGTCGTGCCGACGTGATCGCCACCAGAAAGGCCAACTTCCAGGAGAGCAGGCGTAGATCGGTCGAGGCAAGCGGTTCGAAGGGAGCAGAAGACAGTTGAGAAAGTACAAGTTCGAGGCTCCAGCCCGGCGTAGGTGGTAGCGACGGCGGGCAGATGTTATTGTAGCCCCGGAGAAAGGTTTTGATCAGGTGGTGAGAAAAAAGAGATGGCTGGCCGTGGCGCTGAAAAGACCAGGAAAGAGCTGCGAGATAAGCTTTTATAGAGGCAAGAGAAAGTTTCTTCTCGACGAGAGTCATGAGGAAGTCGAGGACCACCGATACCGAGGTCGGGAAGGTGTCGACGTTACGGGATCGAAGGAAGGCATGAAAGCGAGAGAGTTTGTAGGAATAAGCCTTGGTAGTAGACGGCTTATGGGCTGCCCGCAGGACGTCTTGCAGATTCTGCGGAAGAGAGGCTAGGTAAGAATCCTCCATGCAGTGAGATGAAGGGAAGAAAGGTCCGGGTGAAGAATTTTGCCGTCCTCCCGTGAGAGAAGGTGCGGCGAGAGAGGCAGAGGGTGAAACGATCCTCTGGAGAGGCGAAGAAGGGCTGGATACCACGGTTGGCGGGGCCAGGCCGGAGCTATGAGAATCGCCGTGACCGAGATCGAGAGAAGTTTTTCGAGAACTTTCGGTATGAGGGGAATCGGTGGAAAAAGATAAAGCATCTCCGCCGACCAGTCCAGAAGAAAGGCATCCCCTAGGCAGCCGGGGAAAGAGTTCGGGGGGAGCCTCGCTCCGTAGCGGGGTAGCTGAGCGTTGTGGGGAGACGCGAAGAGATCCAGAGTAGGGCGCCCCCAGAGGCGGAACAGACCGTCGAGGACCTCGGGATTGAGCTTCCATTCGTGAGAGGAAGAAGTCATCCTGCTGAGGGCATCCGCTAAGCCGTTTTGGGCGCCCGGTAGGTGGATTGCAGAGATCTGTACGCCGTGGGCTATGCACCAAATCCAGAGACGAGAGGAGAGGAGCATCAGTTTCCTCGAACCCGTACCACCCTGTTTGTTGATGTAGAATACTGCTACTAGATTGTCCGATTGAATGAGGATGGACTTGTGGCGGATGAGGGGGGAGAATGCTTTTAGGGCTTTGAGAATGGCGAGAAGTTCGAGGAAGTTTATGTGGTTGGCCCTCTCTGACGGGGACCAAAGATTTTGAACCGTTAGACCGTTCATGTGGGCTCCCCAAGCGTAGGTGGAGGAGTCTGTGGTTATGGTTAGCGATGGCGGGGCTGGATGGAAAGGAAGGCCCTTGCACACGTTTTGGTGAGACATCCACCATGAGAGAGACTGGCGGACGGACGACGGTACCGACAGGTATCTGGAGTTGTGGTGGTGGAACGGTTTGAAAGTGTCTATAAACCACCTTTGCAGGGTCCGAAGGCGCAGCCTGGCAAACGGGGTCGTGAGAACCGTGGAGGCCATGTGGCCTAGAAGGACCTGAATGACACGGGCTCTGACCCTCCGGGCAGATCGACAAAGGGCGATATGGTGGCGGAGAGCCAGGAATCTGTCGAACGGAAGTGACACAGTCTCTGCGACGGAGTCGAAGAGGGCCCCGATGAACCGGATTCGGGTTGACGGGGAGAGATTTGACTTCTCGGAATTGAGTTGGAGGCCGAGAGATTTTAGAAGACGCAGCGTGAAAGAGACGTGATTTTGGAGAAGAACCGGGTCGGGCCCGACGAGAAGCCAGTCGTCCAGATAAGGAAAGACCGTGATGCCATGTAGCCTGAGGTGGGCCGCTACGGCGGCGACAACCTTGGTGAAGACCCTCGGGGCCGTGACGAGACCGAAGGGCAAAACGGTAAACTGGTAGGTTTGGTCGAGAACTTTGAAGCATAGGAACCGTCTGTGCGCCTCTCGTATTGCCACGTGGAAGTAGGCGTCTCGTAAGTCTATGGAGGCAAAGTAGTCTCCCCGCTGCAGCATCGGGAGGATAGAGGCAATAGAGACCATCCTGAATTTGGAGGGGCGGATGAATATATTGAGTGCCCTTAAGTCCAGAATCGGGCGTAGCCCGCCTCCTCTTTTCGGGACTGTAAAGTATCTGGAGAAGAAACTTAAAGGGTCCAGTTCGGGAGGGGAGGGACGGATAGCGCCTTTGGCCAGTAGCGCTTCGACTTCGGCCAGTATCTCTGGGGAAGGGTTTGAGTGGAGAACGTGACCTGTAGGAGGGAGGTCCATGAACTCTAAGGCGTAGCCGTCTTGGACAATGCGGAGAACCCATGCATCTGAAGTAATAGAGTCCCATTGATTGTAGAAAGGGGCTAGTCGGTCTGCAAAGATACCGAAGGGACGAGGCAGCGTGGGCTCTACAACGGTAGCGGGCGAGGAGCTTTGGCAGGGGTTGGCGTCAGGTACGCCGATTAGGCTGCGGAGGAGCAGGGGTGGATCGACCGCGTTGCTTTTGCGGATGAGGTCCCCGGCGAGGTTGGTGATGGGCTTGATTGTTCGAGCCCGAAGGCCGCCTGAAAGAATGGTGTCTGAAAGATTGCGGCGGGAAACGGCGGGAACGGTGCGGGAACCAGCGAGTGCGCTGAGGTTGAGGTTGGTCGCCACATTTAGACGCAAGAATTTTAAAGTCATGATTAGACTTGAGTTTGTCATCGGTACCGGCGTGAAACAGTCCGAGCGCGTCAAAGGGAAGGTCCTCAATGACCTGTCTGGAAGATGAGGAGAGACCCGAAGACCTCAGCCAGGCGTGGCGGCGAATGGAAATCGCGTGGGCAATCATTTTACCCGCAGTATCACCTGTATGCTTCGCCATTTGTATTTGGTGGTGAGCGAGCGAGTCTGCCTCCTGTTGGAGGGTAGTGAGGACGGAGCGGTCTTCGTCCGACATCTTAGCGAAGAAGGGCTGCGCCTTCTCCCAGATAATTTGTTGGTAGGCACCCATGCAGGCTCCATAATTCGCCATGCGGCAAAGCAAAAGGGCTCCGGAATAAAGTTTTCGACCCACGGCGTCGAAGCGCTTCCCCTCTCTGTCGGCCGGAGTATTCGACTGACGACCTGAGGATTGAGAGGCCTTAACGACCAGGGAGTTAGGGTCGGGATGGTGTTTGAGCCACTCCAGGGTATCATCGTCGGTACGGTACCAAGTCTCGATCCTCTTCGAGGTCGGAGGAATGGAGGAAGGGTTTTTCCAGGAGGCCTGGATAACGTCCAACAGATAAGGCAGAAAGGGGAGAAGCGTGGCCGGCGGAGCTTGGGCCTGCACCCTTTTGAAGACTGGGTCAGACACTGCTTTGGAGGTTTGCTTGATCTCCAAACCCAGGGCGTCGGCCATCCTGACCATTTGCTCAGCGAAAGCGCGAACATTGTCAGTAGGAGAAGGCGGGTCCGCCTCATACGCGTCGTGGGGAGGAGAGAGGTCGAGACCGAGAGAGACCACCGAGGCCGAGAGGACAGAGTCTGGGCGGTCGACATCAGCATCTTCCTCCTCAGCCCCTTGGGGGGACTGAGGGGGAGAAGACAGCACAGTCTCGGGAGGAGGCAAGGCCTCGCGGGAAGAGAGGGCCGGAGGCCGAAGGTCCTTAGAGGCTGAGGCCTGGGCTGCCCGAGCCAGGCGAGCCGTTTGTCTGCCACGCTCCGGTGTCGAGGTGGGAGGGAAGAGCTGTTGGCGCGACGAGCGAGGCGGCGCAAGGGGCTCCGGCACCGGCACCCTGACCACCGTTTGGGTAGAGTGGTGGGGTGAGTCCTGCAGCTCCCCATCAGACAGGGGGTGCAATGGAGACTGAGAAACATCTCTAGGCCTCTGGGCTGGTACAATAGGAGAAGACCTTCTCGAGGAAGTTGTCGAGGAAGATGGCGGGTCTTTCTTTGAGGAGGCCGAGGAGGAGGAGCGCTGAGTTAGCCGTTTCTTCGCCGGCGGTTGCTTGGATGCAACCCTCAAGGACTTGCCAGGTGTGGGAGGAACCACAGCTGAGTCGGATTGCGCTCGACGAGACTCCTCGTGAGCCCTTTTAAAGGCTATTTTGATAGCAGAGGAGGACGGAGGGGAACCGATACGAGAGCGGATCGAGGTCACCGAAGCCAGAGAGCTCGACGTCGAGGAAGGTCCCACCTTTCCGGAGCGGGTCGACACGGTCGCCGTCGTCACAGTACACGGTGGTTTGACCGGTTTAGCGGCCCTGGAGGTCTTGGACGCTCTGGACGAGACCGAGGAAGCCTTGGCTGCCGGAGGCTTAGTTGGTGGTGCCGACATAGCTCTCAAAGCTGAGGACGCCGACGTACCCGACGTCGACGGAGTCGGTTCTGGCGCGAGAGATTTTTCGTAGAGCGCCGCTCTAAGCCTAGCGGCTCTGTTCTTTCTGGCCTGAGCCGTGAGAGCTAGGCAAAAACGGCAGGTACTGACCACATGAGCCTCGCCAAGACAGAAGAGGCACTTGGCGTGGCCGTCCGAGTCAGGAATTTTAGCAGCACACTGCGTGCAACGCTTGAAACGAGTAGTAGACATGCGAAGAGTCCGAAGTGAACCTTGCGGCGGAAAAAAAGGAACTGGAGAGCGGGCGCCTGGGGCTGCCTTATATGCCCCTTGGGAAGGGGGGCGTGGTTACCGCCAAAATTTGAACTTCAGCTTGGAAGAGTTTCCGTCGGAACCTGCGCAGGCGCAGCTTCTCCATTAGTGTGCATTCACAGAGTACACGAAGAAAAAATTCACTTATCCAAGCTTCTGCCGGCCCGTTTAGCTTGGATAAGTGAGACTCTACTGTATATATTCTTGAGTATAAGCTGACCCAAATATAAGCCAACCAGGACCCTCACCCGAGTGTAAGCCGAGGGGGTTTTTTTCAGTCTTAAAAAGAGGGCTGAAAAACTAGGCTTATACTCGAGTATATACAGTAATTAAATCTTGCATTAAAATGATTTTTTAAAAGGCAACACAACACAGAAACTATGTTGGTAGCCTACGGTCATTTCACATCCTCAATAGAGCCCTGGACCTTGCGTCAGGTCTTGGCTACATGGAACAAGAAGTGATTGGCACATTCAAAATGCTAGATAATATTGGTGGAAAAATGTCCCTTCTTGGGTAAGTCACACTCTTTCAGTCGAAGAGAAAAGCCATGACAAATGTCCCCTGAAAAAGTCTTGCCAAGGAAGTCCTACGAGGAGGTCACCGAAGGCACATAAGGCATCATCTTAAGAGATTTGTTCAAAGGCTTTTTAGATTGGCAAATGTTCTCCATTTTTTTCACGTCCCTCGGTGACAGATGAACTGACTTCTGAATTCAGTCACCCGAAGGAGGGAAAGGGACTAAAACATTTTCTTGTAAGCTTTGCTAAAAACGGCAACAATCAAAACAAGGCGTCATAACCTGATTGATGATGGATCCCATCAAGTGGCGCTGGTTCTGGATGGTTTTGGCATGATGTATCCATTGTTGCAAGTTCCTGTGTTGGAGAAGTCATTAGATGCCTCCCGGGAGGGAGACAACAAGTACATTAAGAGGGACGAGGACTTGCCATGAGCCAAATGGCTGCTCTTATTGTTCTCAGAAGGGCACTTAGGATGTTCTTAGGACCAAAATCTCTTCCACAGCATGTCAGAGATGGGGCTGCTATTTGAGATCAACAGGAACACTTGACTCTCGTCTTTTTGAAGGATTTTTCTCTATGTTTACAGACCCAGAATTCTCCAGGTAAGGTTCAATCAGGGCAATTTGAGGAACTACTGTTATGCTATTATACTTTCAGGTCTATGGGAACACTGCCACTTGGTAATAACAAATTGGGGAGGGCAAAACTGTTGCCCATTTGTCTATTTTCTCATCTTCTTTTTTTCCAAGGAATATGTGTCAATATACATGGACATGTCACCGCATTTTCTTGAGATCAAATCAGATGAGAAACTGGCTGCTTCTCTTGCTGCTCACTGCTGTCACACAGACTTTGATTTATGGTGACCCTATGAATGACAGTCACCCTGTTATCCATAGCCTTGCTCCGGTCTTGCAAACTCTGGGCAGCCGTGGCCTCCTTGACTGAGTCTCTCCACATTGCTTATTAAGTCACAAAGAACAAGCTTTATGCTTGTGCATTGGACGGCTTCCTTTTTTTCCTCCTCAGCACACTGCAATCAATCCAAGAAGCAGTCAACTAACCATGGCCTGTCTGAACCAGGAAACCATGGTTATCAGGTTCAGAACAAGTCACATTTGAGAATTATGGCTAATTGGAGACATCCAGAATGTCAAGAAGGAGGAAAGGGCAGCATGAGGACAAACTGCATAGAGAAAAGCCTTGTGTCTTTCTTCCTTCCCAGCCTTTCCATTAGACTGAAGGGACCATAAGCCAGAAAATAGTAAACCTTTGCCTATGTGGTTTTGCCTTTGCATATTCTCATCCCTTCCTGGGAGCTGGTGCCTTTCTCCAGAAAGTTCCAAAACCAAAGGTTAGCTTGAAATCAACAAGTGAGGTCACAGGTATCACTTATGCCAAGTGGGTGTGGAAGGTGAGGAAGACCCTCAGCCATTGGTCAATTTTAGATAAGCCAAAGAGATATATTCTTTGTTTGCTGTGACATGCGGAAGGACGGCCATTTCCATGATACAGCCCTTTGGGGTATGTACGGCTGTTTGCCTTATCATAGTTGTGATAACAATAAAAAGCTTGTTTTATTGCTCTCTTGGAATTCTCTCCTTTACTTCCCCTCCGAATGTGCTGGACAAACAAGGACAGTCCCTTACAAGACCACAATTAATAGGAGAAACTAGAGCCACTTCATCACATTTACTAAATTCCACCAAGTAGTACACTTAAAATCCAGTAACCCACTGTGTTCATTACAGTAGTTTGGGTTCAAGTGTAGGGTAGAGCATTCTTTCTGTATTTTAAGCGTGGGGGCCAGCATTCTTTTCAAACGTTTCAGGAGGTGGTGGAGAAGTGGATTTTTGGGGAATGATCCAGGTGAATGGCCAATTCAGTAATGTGATGGCATTCGTTGCTCTCAGGATTAAAATGAGACATTTCCCCAATTTGTGGGAGGGGGAATTGTAAGAGGAGCCAAGATACCCTTGTTAGGGAAAGTTAGGGAATGTTTATTATGCCATGTCTCCATGCTGTGCAGTCCTGGGACTTATAGTTTCCCAAGGTCCATACCCTTCTCTGGGTGCAATTCTGATCAAATCATTATTCTCATCTTCTTCAATGTAAATATGCTTATGTATCCTTTTAATAATAATAGAGTAAAATAATACATGTAATAATAATAATAATAATAATAATAAATAATAATACAGGAAAATAATACAAGTAATAATGGAGTAAAATAATAAATGCAATAATAATAATAATAATAATAATAAGAAGAAGAAGAAGAAGAAGAAGAAGAAGAAGATCGGAGTAAAATAATAAATGTAATAATAATAATAATAGAGTAAAATAATAAATGCAATAATAATAATAAAATCAGAGTGAAATAATAAATGTATTAATAATAATAAAAATAGAGTAAAATAAATGTAATAGTAGCAACAATAATAAAGAAAAATAATAAATGTAATAATACCAATAATAATAGAGAAAAATAATAAATGTACCATATATTCTCAAGTATAAGCCGACCCAAATATAAGCCAACCAGGACCCTCACCTGAGTATAAAAGGGGGCCTTTTTCAGTCTTAAAAAGGGGGCTGAAAAACTAGGCTTATACTCGAGTATATACAATGTTTCTTTTGAAATTTATGTTTTCCCTCAAATGGATAAATAACCAGAATAGGCCAGTGCTGACGTTGTTACATTGCAAATGCTCAATTGATGGGGAGGGGATGGCAACCTGCCTAAGGCAACATAAGAGTTTCGTGGCAAAAGTTGAGAACGGGTCCATAAACTTCCAAACCCCCGCATCTAATACATTTGATCTCATCCTAATAATCTATATATATAAAAGAGTGATGGCATCACGGCAACCCACAAAACAACAAAACTACAGGCCCCCCAACCTCGAAATTTGACAACACAACCCATCATCCACGCCTCTAGGTTGATACAACAAAAAGAAAAGAAAAATAAAGTCCTAATTAGAGGGAGAGAAATAATTGTTTTTATCCAATTGCTGCCACTTAGAAGGCTCTAAGCTCTGCCCACTTGGTCTCCTAGCAACCCACTCAGCCCAGTGTTAATAAAAGAATAAAAAATAAAATAAATACAAATAATACAATAAAAACACTAAAATAATTAATACAATAAAATACTATAACTAAATAACTAAAAATAATACAACAAAATAATAAAATATAATAAATAAAAAAAAGATAAGTTACAATAAAATTAATTAAAAAAATACAAATAACGTCAAATAAAAATTCCACAACAACTTTTAACCAATACCACCACCACTTTGCCACAGCAACGCGTGGCCGGGCACAGCTAGTAAAAATATAAAATACTAGCTGTGCCCGGCCACGCGTTGCTGTGGCGAAGTCTGGTGGTATGGGAAATAAAGTATTGAGGAATTGGTGGTAGTTAAGGTCAAGGGTAAAGGTTTTCCCCAGACATTAAGTCCAGTTGTGTCTTACTCTGGAGGTTGGTGCTCATCTCCATTTCTAAGCCGAAGAGCCGGCGTTGTCCGTAGACTCCTCCAAGGTCATGTGGGATGACTACATGGAGCGGCGTTACCTTCCCGCCGGAGCAGTACCTATTGATGCACTCACATTTGCATGTTTTTGAACTTCTGTGTTGGCAGAAGCTGGGGTAACAGTGGGGGCTCTCTCCACTCCCCCAATTCAAACCTGTGGCCTTTCGGTCCAGAAGTTCAACAGCTCAGCGCTTTAACACGCTGCGCCATCAGGGGATATTATTTCCTAAAGGTTGTGAATATACAATATTTCTGATTGGTTTTTTTTGTTTGTTGGAGGCAAGTATGAATGCTGCAATTAGGAAAAATGATTAGGATGTAATGGCCTTGCAGCTTTAAAGCCTGGCTGTTTCCTCCCTGAGTGAATTTTTTGTTGGGAGGTGTTAGCTGGCCCTGATTGTTTCCTGTCTGGAATTCCCTTGTTTTCAGAGTGGTGATGTTTGCGATATTTTATGTGCTTCTACTGTCTGTGGCCCTGAGAAAACAGAGGATTTTCCAGACGTTGATGATGGGAATACTTTGTTGGGAGGTGTTAGCTGGCCCTGATTGTTTCCTGTCTGGAATTCCCTTGTTTTCAGAGTGGTGTTGTTTGCGATATTTTATGTGCTTCTACTGTCTGTGGCCCTGAGAAAACAGGATTTGCCAGACTTTGATGATGGGAATACTTTGTTGGGAGGTGTTAGCTGGCCCCGATTGTTTCCTGTGTGGAATTCCCCTGTTTATTTACTGTCCTGGTTTTAGAGATTATATTGTTCTGCATTATTCTATCCCAGTAATTATTTCATATTAAAGAAGAATCTCACTTATCCAACATTCGCTTATACAATGTTCTGGATTATCCAACGCAGTCTGCCTTTTCATAATCAATGTTTTTGTACTCAGTGTTTTAAATTCATTGTGATATTTCAGTGGTAAATTTGTAAATACAGTACAGTAGAGTCTCACTTATCCAACATAAACGGGCCGGCAGAACGTTGGATAATCAAATATGTTGGATAATGAGGAATTAAGGATAACCCTATTAAACATCAAATTAAGTTATGATTTTACAAATTAAGCACCAAAACATCATGTTAGACAACAAATTTGTCAGAAAAAGTAGTTCAGTACACAGTAATGCTATATAGTAATTACTGTATTTATGAATTTAGCACCAAAATATCACGATATATTGAAAGCATTGACTACAAAAATGCGTTGGATAATCCAGAACATTGGATAAGCGAGTGTTGGATAAGTCAGACTCTACTGTAATTACTACATAGCATTACTGCTCATGGAACTACTTTTTCTGTCAAATTTGTTGTATAATATGATGTTTTGGTGCTTAATTTGTATAACGATTACCTAATTTGATGTTTAATTGGCTTTTCCTGAATCCCTTCTTATTATCCAACATATTCACTTATCCTGCCGGCCTGTTTACGTTGGATAAGTGAGACTCTACTGTATATTTCTAATCTTATATTATCTGCTCAGAACTGGATTATATGAGGCCCCTTCTTCACAGCTGTATAAAATGCACACTGAAGTGGATTATATGGTAGTGTGGAGTCAAGATAATCCAGTGCAAAGCAGATAATATAAGATTATAAATGGGTTATATAGCTGTGTGGAAGGGCCTTGAGTCTACACTGCCATATAATCCAGTGCAAATTAGATAATCTGTGGAAGAAGTCTAAGTGAGGCCTAAATCTGCCTGTCCCCTAACTGAAACCTGGCTGTCCCTTGGTTGCTAGGCAACCAAGTGGGCAGAGATTAGCCCTCTAAACTGGCAGCAATTGGATAAAAAAAATTATTGCTCTCCATCTAATTAGGACTTTATTTTTCTTTTCTTTTTGTTGTATCAACCTTGAAGCGTGGATGATGGGTTGTGTTGTCAAACTTTGAGGTTGGGGGGCCTGTACTTTTGTTGTTTTGTGAATTGCCGTGATGCCATCACTCTTTTATATATATAGATATATAAAAAGGAAAAATATTGACAGAACATCCCTATCAAGTGGTGACAATAGAAAGAGTAATATTTAGGGCAACTCTTTAGAGCAGTGATGCCAACCTATAACACGCATGTCAGCACTGATACGCCTAGCCATTTTTGTTGACACGCTGCCGCATGCAGATTGATTGGATGACTAATGCCTTTTGTGGCCAAATTTGGTGTTATTTGGTCCAGTGGTTTTGTTGTTTACTCCATGGGAATTATGCACATTACATTATATATATATATATATATATATATATATATATATATATATATATAATCATTCTATTATTATTGTATATTATTACCATTATATTATTATTATATTATTATATTATTCATGACTACATTGAAACTAGAATAGAGAGAAATCAGTGTGGAAACTTCAAGAGGTACCATAGATTGTTGTACATGGAAATAATGGTAGTAAATAGTTTTTGATTTATTAAATACAGTTATATATTACAATTATACATTTTTGTTATTTAAACTATACATATTGTGAAATTATGGGGTTTTTTTCTCAAAGTGACACACTACCCAAGTCATGCTAGGTTTTTTGGTGAATTTTGACACACCAGGCGCCAAAGGTTTAGAGAATGATTCTGTTTCTCGAGTTTTTTAAATTGGCATTTCTTATCAGAGTATTGGGGAATGCACGTTTTTATGTTTTACCAGAAGTGTCCATTGCTTAACGCAAAGAGATTTATTGTCAATTTTGGAACAAATGTTTGTGTCATTGAACAAGCTGGAGAATTTCTAAATATTGTTGCATCTCATAAATCCCAGTTAATTGACTGGTTGTTGTATCTGGGGATGTCAAAGATTCTTTCCTCAAATTTTAACAGGGTGATTTTCTATTTTCACTGCTGTTATGCTAAGGGTTGGTTGGTTGCAAATAAATGGATTTCTCCCTCTTTCAAGCATCCATCCTCCCTTGCGGACACTCTCTGAGCATCTCTGCCCAGGCCTTGAGTCCAGGTTGAGTGGCCCTGGAGCCTGGCCCTGGACTTCTCTCCGGGTACGCTTCCCCTTTAAGGCCCGGACTGAGCTAGTGCGCTGTCTTTATTTGCTTGTTGAAACTGTTCAGTTTTAGGACATGGGGGGAGGTCACACCTGTTGTGGAACTTGATAGAAGGCTTATTTATAAACTTTCAGAGCTTGAGATTCTTGCAGAGCTGAAAACGCTGATGTCCGGAGGGGAAGGTCACTGAAATGCTTGTTTATAAAAGCAGCACCAACTGGAAAAACCATAAAAGTCTGAAATGATGAAATTAACAAGCTATTTGATCAGGCGTGTTGGGCCATGTGCCCCCGTGCCTGGCTGGGGAAGGCTTGCATGGAAAACACGGCTCCCTCAGCCACTCCTCGGCCATTTTCCCGTCGAGAAATTCGCCCTGAACCCAATTCCACAAGCACGCGGCCTCCTCCCCAAAAGAGGAAAGGAGAAGTGGGCAAAGCACGCTCCCTCCGGCTTAATATAGTCAACTTTGGAGAACAGTCTTTGTTTGACCTTGGTTGGCGAAAGGGAAAGGCATCCTCAGCAAGAGGACACTGGCTGCTCCAGATCTGCACTCCGGTTGTGAGACTTCAAAGAGTGGTGACACTTACAGTAGAGTCTCACTTATCCAACATAAACGGGCCGGCAGAACGTTGGATAAGCGAATATGTTGGATAATAAGGAGAGATTAAGGAGAAGCCTATTAAACATCAAATTAGGTTATGATTTTACAAATTAAGCACCAAAACGTCATGTTATACAACAAATTTGACAGAAAAGGTAGTTCAATATGCAGTAATGCTACGTAGTAATTACTGTATTTATGAATTTAGCCCCAAAATATCACGATGTATTGAAAACATTGACTACAAAAATGCGTTGGACAATCCAGAACGTTGGATAAGCGAATGTTGGATAAGTGAGACTCTAGTGTATTTGCTTAGACATAAGCGAAGAGTGATCTTTAGAAAGGATAAAGCCCACTGGTTTTGAGCCATTCAGCCATGCCTTCCAGGGCAACCCACCCTTCGTCTTACAGTATGTGCAAATCTAGAAAAACTCCCAGCTTTCCTATAAGGAACTTGGCAAGAACTGTACTGCGTTAGGGTTCTTCTTTTTAACCCCAAGCCCTAGTCCTAAATCTGTGGCGACAATGTGTGACTAACCAGCAGTTTGGGGGGAGGCACTTTACACATGCTCAAATAATCTATATATATAAAAATGCAATTTGCGTAATTCTCATGGAGTAAACAACAAAACTACTGGACCAAATCACACCAAATTTGGCCACAAAAGACATAATCATCCAATCTATGTCTTTCCATCAAAAAAACCTATAAAATTAGATCCAAATTACAGAAAAAACCCCAAAACTAAAAATTACTAATAATGCATGCGCAGAGGGCCCCCGGGAAACTTGGTGACATCAGCCAGGTGTTCAGGGCTTCAAAGGCCACTGCGCGCTGAGGGCAAGACTTCCTTCCCCTTCCTCAGAGTCATTATTATTATTATTATTATTATTATTATTATTATTATTTGGGTTCTGGTAACCATCAAAATGAACAAAACCTGGCAGCTACCATTTAAACAACTCTACAATCTAGACAGTAAATAAAGAACAACACTCTGAAAATAAGGGTATTCCAGAAAGGAAGCAACCAGAGCCAGCTAACACCTCCCAACAAAGGATTCCTCCAGGGATGAAACAACCATGCTTTGAAGCTGCAAGCCCATTCAATGCTAATCAAGGTGGCTAATTACAACATTCATACTTGCCTCCACAAACAAAACCCCACTTAGGACGACGCCACAGCAACACGTGGCCAGGCATAGCTAGTAATATATATAATAATTTTATTTTTCTATCCCACCTCCATCTCCCCGAAGAGACTTGGGGCGGCTAACATGGGGCCAAGCCCAAAAACAAAATATGAACAGAATGAAAACATAAATAAACACTATCAACAAAACAAATAAAATAAAATAAAACAGATTAAAACACAGTAGTACAATATAACACAATAATAACAACATAACATGGTAAAATGATAAAACAAACATCACCACTATAGGATAGAAAGAGGGGGCTCAAGTCAAAAAATGCAAAAGTATATAGTTACAAGACCTTTTAATAAAGTGCCTGGACAAAGTGTCAAAGAGTTATCTAAGAGAGTTTGAGGTAGGGTAGGAAGTCAAGTTGTTTCCAATACCAGAGCAAAATAAAGTGCAGAAAAGCGATATTTCTATAGGAGGGGTCTGTCGCAGGGTTAATTATTCGAATGCACACTGGAAAAGCCATGTTTTTAACTCTTTACAAAAGGCAGACAGGGTTGGGGCCAGTCTAATCTCCCTAGAGAGGAAATTCCAAAGCCCAGGGGCCACCACAGAGAAAGCCCTCTCCCTCGTTCCAACAAGCTGAGCCTGTGATACTGGTACAGTTGTTGCAATATTCCAGGAATACTCACACTGCCATCACAATCACTACTGTACATGGTTCGAGTACTGAGCCTGGACTTTGGAAAACCTGGATTTCAATCCTTGCTTAGCCATGGAAACCCTGTGGTGACCATAAGCCAGAGATGAGTTCACAACACAACACAGACATTTCCATGAGGCCCAGGTATGCCTACTCATGGAGAAAAGGGCTGGATCCAACAGCACGAGAAACTAAAACCACAATATAGCCAAACCGTTCTCACTATTCCGCATGCCATTATCTAGGCAAAGTCAAGGACCTGATATTATAAAAATACACCCAGAATGTTTTCTGGATCAGTCAGAATCTTCCTTTATAGGAAAGCTTCATTTTCCCCTCTCAGTGACTGATGGCTGAACAGGTGGCCTGTGAATCTGCGAGTGTCATATGAACACGTCCTTTTAGAAATGGACAATTTGCAGCTCACTTTCTCTGGCTGACAGGCCCGTTTTCTGCTGACACATTCTTGCCCCTTCCAGCCAAAATAATTCACAGTACATCTGCCCCCAGTCCTCTCTGGCAGCTGAAAAAAAATTCTTTCGGCGGTGGAGGAAGGGAATGGAGAAAAGTACTGTATATAAGGAGCTATAGGGATCACTATGAAAAGCAGAATTTGGTTTTTAAATAATATCTCTTGGGAAACTGGTCTTTTTTGGGTGGGTTTTGTAGGCCTCCCTCTTCTCTATCATTCTTATGAGGAGATTGACCAACTGGGATGTTTTGCTTGGATCATGACCTATGTACCACGACACATAAACATACAACTCTTAGAGTGGTCTCATGCAGAACTATTGACAAGCAGGTGGCTATTACTACTGAAGAGACCATAAGCCAGAAAATAGTAAACTTTTAACAAAGGGCCTGTACCCTTTGGGCTGTGGCGCAGGCTGGAGAGCAGCTGCAATGAATCACTGCAATGAATCACTCTGACCAGGAGGTCATGAGTTCGAGGCCCGCTCTGAGCCTATGTTTGTCTGTCTTTGTTCTATGTTAAAAGGCACTGAATGTTTGCCTATATGTGTAATGTGATCTGCCCTGAGTCCCCTTCGGGGTGAGAAGGGTGGAATATAAATGCTGTAAATAAATAAATACCCCTTCTGTGCCCCTCCCCTCTTGTGAGCTGGTGCTTTTCTCTATAATGTTCTGAGGAGAGAAGAAAGCTCAGAGTAAACAAGTTACGTCACAGATACCACTTGTGCCAAAATAGGTGTGGAAGGTGAGGAAGACCATCAGCAATTGGTCAATTTTAGATAAGCCAAGATATATATTCTTTGTTAACTGCGACACACTTTGCAGCAGCCATTTGCATGGTACAGACCTTTAGTGTGTATATGGCTGTTTTCCCTTATCATAGCTGTGATAACAATACATACTTTGCTTTTTGTACTCTCACGAGACTGGGTTTTCTGCCTACCTCTGGGCCGGAACCTTTGAAGATAAGTTGTCTTACAAATAGGTTCTGCTCTTCAAATGTGCAGTCAAGAACCATTTGCTGTTAAAAAGTTCTACTCCTGCTGAATATACCAGAATTGGTTGTAGCTATGGCTCCACAACTGGCATGTTTGCATTCCCCTTCCAGGCAGAGGTAAGGGGACTCTTGCATCCGAAAGATCATACCTGAAGGACAACCCACTCAAGGCTTGAAAGCACAGAGATGAGATGTCTTTTTCTGAAAGCATCGCCTGGTTTTATCTCTGCATTGGTGATGAAATATGGTTGCACTACTCCATTATGGCCTTTGCTCAATAATGTCATTCTAGAGATGATGCATTAGCAAGAAGTGCAACTCAGAGATGTGGGAATGTTTTTCTATCATGGGCTATGTGGTAGTGAATGGGGCAGAATTCAATAGGAGCCAAATGGGGATGTGGCTATGTGGCCTTTCTATATCTGTCTCCAGGCTCTTTCGTGCTACAGAATTATCGTGGTTTGATTCCACATTAACAGCTACAGTTGTATCCTGAGCTTGAAGGGACCATAAGCCAGAAAATAATAAACTATTGCTTATGTAGCCTTGCCTTTGCATATGCCCCTCCCTTCCTGTGAGCTGGTGCCTTTCTCCAGAAAGTTCCAAGACCAAAAGTTAGCTTGAAATCAGTAAGTGAGGTCACAGGTATCACTTATGCCAAGTGGGTGTGGAAGGTGAGGAAGATCCTCAGCCACTGGTCAATTTTAGATAAGCCAAAGGTATAAATTCTTTGTTTGCTACGCACATGTTGCGGCAGCCATTTGCAAGTACAAACCTTTTGGGGTGTATGGCTGTTTGCCTTCTCACAGCTATGGTGAAAATAAACTTTGCTTTTGCATCTCTCACAAGACTGAGTTTTTCTGCCTGATTTCCCTCCTAAGCCAGGACCCTTTGAAGGTAATTGTCTTACAAGCTCTCTGGCCAAGAACCTGAAGCATCCATAGAATCGTAAAAGAGTTTCAAGGAGCCTTGTGGGTCATCTAGTCTAGCCCTCTGCTCAAACGGTATGGAATACGCAATCAAAGCACTCCCAACGGATGGCCATCAAGCTTCTGTTTAAAGGCCTCCAAAGAAAGAGGCCCCACCACACTCTGCACTAGGCTTAGAATTTGCTTTGATGTTTCCTCTGTGGCTGCATAGAAAGAGATGGCTTGTCCAAGCCTGTCGGGAACTAACCTTGTTGCAACACATTGTAATTTGGGGTACCTTGAGCTTTAATGAGCAATTAAGACCTAATTTTGAAAAATTAATCCAACATTAATCCAAAATTAAAAACTTCAATTCTCTTGATAGTATAATTATACCTTTAATTCTGTATGTTTGTTGCATGTATGTGAGCTTTTGTTTTTGAATGTTTTTGGATCTGTTTTTGGTTTTGCAAGCTGCTTCGACTACAGGGGCTGGGAAGAAGGTAGAATATACATAGATCTTCAGAAGAAGACCTACAAGCCACTCTAAACACCTTGGCAGAAGCATACAAGAAGCTCTGCTTCTCACTGAACTTCGAGAAAACCAAACTGCTCTTCCAACAGGCACCAGCTAATCCCTCTTCAATGCCAGGAATACAGCTTAATGGTGAAACATTTCCGCTCCCTTGGCAGCCACCTCTCCACAAAAGTTAATATTGACACTGAAATATAACACCGCCTGAGCTCTGCGAGTGCAGCATTCTTCCGAATGAAGCAGGGAGTGTTTGATGATCGGGATATCCGTAGAGATACCAAGGTACCTTAAAAACTGTGGCATAGACACTGAGAACTGAGAAGCCCTGTCCCTTGAGTGCTCTAATTGGAGGTCAGCTGTGACCAGCAGTGCTGCGGAGTTTGAAGAGGCACGAATGGAGGGCTTAAGGGAGAAACGTGCCAAGAGGAAGGCGCGTCAAGCCAACCTTGACCAGGACCGCCTTCCACCTGGAAATTAACGTCCTCACTGCGGGAGAACATGTGGATCAAGAATAGGTCTCTTCAGACACCTACGGACACACCTCCAAGACACCATAAATGGAGGGCCATAATCCTCAGCCTACGAGAGATCGCCTAAGTAAGTAAGTAAATACATACATAGATACCTGTTTGTGGTGGTTACAAAATCTGCCATGGCTTGTTTGTTGATATGGATCTGCACCAGAGGTCCTCAAACTTTTAAAGCAGAGGGCCAGTCCACAATTCTTTAGACTGTTGAGGGGCCGAATTATCATTTGAAAAAAATACGAACAAATTCCTATGCACACTGCATATGTCTTATTTGTAGTGCAAAACAACAACAATGAAAGAACAATGCAAGATTTAAAAATGAAAACAATTTTAACCAACATAAGCCTATCAGGATTTCAATGGGAAGTGTGGGGCCTGCTACTGGCCAATGAGATAGTCAAAGTAATTAGGATTGTTGTTGTTGTGTGCCTTCAAGTCATTTCAGACTTTGGGCGAGCCTAAGTCTAAAATTATTTATTTATTTATTTACTACATTTATTTACTACATTTATATCTCACCCTTCTCACCCCGAAGGGGACTCAGAGCAGCTGTATGTACATACAATATATTATATTATTAAGGTAAAGGTTTTCCCCTGACGTTAAGTCCAATCGTGACCGATTCTGGGGGTTGGTACTCATCTCCATTTCTAAGTCGAAGAGCCGGCGTTGTCCGTAGACACCTCCAAGGTCATGTGGCCAGCATGACTGCATGGAGCGCCGTTACCTTCCCGCCGGAGCGGTACCTATTGATCTACTCACATTGGCATATTTTCGAACTGCTAGGTTGGCAGGAGCTGGAGCTAACAGCAGCCGCTTACGCCGCTCCCGGGGTTTGAACCTGGACCTTTCGGTCTCCAGCTCCAGTGCTATTAGCATAGCACAATATTAGCATTATATATTACTATATTGAACTATACCACTATACTGTAATATTATATGTAATATATAACATATAAATAATAAGTAGTATTATATTGTATAACATTATTTTATCAATATTATATGTATATACAATATATTATATTATTAAAACTGATATAAAAATATTCTATTACAAAACAGGGTGGGGGCCAGGTAAAGGACCTTGGAGGGCCGCATCCGGCCCCCGGGCTTTAGTTTGGGGACCCCTGATCTGCACAATTGTCTATGTGTTGGGGTGGGACTATGGCCTGGGTACCGGGACCATTGTGATGTATGCCTGCAATTCAACCCTGACTGCCCCATTACTGTTAAACAATGACTCCACTGGGTTTCTGGACCGGACTGTGTTAGCTTTTCCTGGGCCACATCCAAGGAGACGATGCAAACATGTCTCCCGTCTCTCCAGGTAGCCATCTGTGTTTTTCCCCAGTGCATCCCTATGTTGCCATCTTGCCTGCAGAGAAATTACAGAGTTGTTTATGAATGGCTGGGCTCAACTGCCTCCACGTATCCTTTGCCAACTTGGATTTTGTGAATGGGGCTTCGCCACATGTACCAAAGCCATTTGCTCAGGTGGCAAGGGAGAGCTTTATTTCATGGGCTTCGATGCCAAGCCTTGGGCATAACCATGTCGCAACGCTTGCAGGATTTGACGTAACGCCAAGGCTAGATCGGCTGTTTCTTCTTTGTGCCTCCGTTGCGGTCATCTCTCCGTGTTTTGCAGAGATAAGGAAGTGCTTTCTCGTGTCTTGCTCGCCTTGTGCCACTTCTGTGTTATTCTCTGGAAGTAGCTTCCCGTGTGTTTTCTGCGTCAGGAAACGTGCACCACTCCTGTCTTCTTGGCCGATGAGGCTGACGTCTGTTTCAAATTGTGCTCTCCCCTCTGTGTGTGTCATCCGATCTCTGTGCGTACACACATTTTCGTCTCTTGTCCCCCTTTGTGAATGATGTTTTCTTGGGTGCATCTTTTGCTGCCTTAATGTTCCTGCTCCCTTGCCCCCCCCTCCAGTGCATGCATATAAGGAGAGGGAGAGAAAGAGGAGGAGGGAATTGTTTGTCATTTCACTTTGTATTTATCTCTGGATGTTTTCCTTATGTTTGCATAAACTAGATGGAGGCTACAATTTGGTGATGAATTCTATGAATACTAATCTCAGACTCCCCTTGACCTTGGGGTCAGTGAAAGATCAAAACCAAACCATTTAATATTTTCCTTTTGCAGATCAATAGAAGCATAAATTCACTCTCAATGACAACTATAATTTCAAACAGATCTATAGGGCTCAGGCTGCCGTTTTCCAGGACCAGCTTGCCAGTTGGGGAGCAGGAGAAAAGTGACTTTCTGCCTCCTTTTCCCCCCTTTACCATTGAATCGCTTTTGCCTCTTTTTTTATTGCTCTGAAATGCTATTTTCAGCAGCTGCTGTCATATAAATATCTCTTGTTTTTCTTCTCCTCTTTCCCTCCTGGTGAAAAGGGCAGGGGACCCATTGAAAATTCTGCTTTATCTCTTTCAGGCGAGTTCAAGTGCGGGTCGAACAATCGATTCCTCCTCCTTTTCTTTTTTAAAGTTTCCTGTCGTTCTTTTGCGCAGATCAGCACTGCGAGAAAATAGGAAGGGCAGGTTCCTGTACATATATCCAGGCGGATTAGTCCTCCCCATGCGTGCCGGATCCGACACACAACAAAGCCACTCCCCAGAAATACACTAAAAGAGGAATGGGGGCTCAAGTCTTGAATGTTAACCCTTTTCTGACCAGATGTTGCGTTTTAAGTACAGATCCTGCTATTGGAGATTAATATCACCAGCTTTTCAACATAGAAATAAGTCAAAATTCATGATAATGAAGGGCTGGCAATCAAGAAATAGCTATGAACAAAGTGGTGTTCTACCTGGATACCAAATTCAAAACACTGAGAAATTAACGCAATCAGGTATTTCTTTGTAAATTCATAAATTGTCCACATTAGTATGAGGTATACATGACTGCTGTTACGAAGGGATCGGACCTCCAAAATGCATATACAGGCAGTCCAAAGTTGCAAACTTATTCTTCTTAAGTTGAAATTGTATGGTGGCACAGTGCGTTAAAGCGCTGAGCTGCTGAACTTGCGGACCAAAAGGTTCCAAGTTCAAATCCCGGGAACGGAATGAGCGCCCGCTGTTAGCCCCAGCTCCTGCCAACCTAGCAGTTCGAAAACATGCAAATGTGAGTAGATCAATAGGTACCACTCCAGCAGGAAGGTAACGGCGCTCCATGCAGTCATGCCTATGGCCACATGACCTTGGAGGTGTCTACAGACAACGCCGGCTCTTTGGCTTAGAAATGGAGATGAGCACCAACCCCCAGAGTCAGACATGACTGGACTTAATGTCAGGGGAAAACCTTTACCTTTACCTTAGAACAGATACATTTATTAAGTGTAATTCCAACCATAGAGATAGATACAATAGAGTCTCACTTATCCAAGCTAAACGGGCCAACAGAACCTTGGATAAGTGAATATCTTGGATAATAAGGTGGGATTAAGGAAAAGCCTGTTAAACATCAAATTAGGTTATGATTTTACAAATTAAGCACCAAAACATCACGTTATACAAGAAATTTGATAGAAAAAGCAGTTCAATACGCAGTAATACGCTGTATTTACAAATTTAGCACCAAAATATCATGATATATTGAAAACATTGACTACAAAAATGCCTTGGATAATCCAGAACCTTGGATAAGCGAGTCCTGGATAAGTGAGACTCTACTGTAGATGATAGTTTTGGATAGCATAGGGAAGGGCTAGCACCCCTGTGGTGTTTGTTTTCCTCAATGTGCCCCTGTTCACAGGACTTTGCTTCATTTTTTATCCCTGTGATAATTGGATTTTGAAAAATTTAGCTTGTTATGGAAACAAGGATTGAAGATAAAGCTTCAGTGGCAACACCTTTCCCCCTTGGTAACTCTTTCAGGAGTAAATTTCTCTTCCAAGGGGTAGATTTCCCTCATTTCCTATTGTCTCACCCCCTTTGTAACTATGAGCCATTTGTGAGTCGGATGTTTGCAACTCGGGGACTGCCTGTGTGGGGGGCATCTTGTTCAGTCTATGTAAAAGGAAAAGCTTCCCAGCCCTGAAATGAATGCTGTCCTTTAAAATAAAAGTCCTATAAGAAACAAGCTTTCCTTCCTTCAAAGGAGGGACATTTCTTATAAGAAGGGAAAGCTGACAACCCTATTGATCTAAAGCAGTGGTTCCCAAACTTTTTTTAAAAAACCAGGGGCCACTTGACATTACAACATTAGTACCAAAAGGGTTACGAATCAGTTTTTGGTCAACTTGAAATTCGGTTTGGTTATTTGGGGTGCTGATTCAGAAAATTGCATTGGATAGACCACATCAACTCTAGGTTCAGATACAGGACATATGCCATCCAGTAGTTGCCATTAATAAGCCTCGGCACTAAAAGAATTATTTGGGGTGCCGAATTCAGAAAACTGCATTAGCTAGACCACATCAGATCTAGTTTCTGATACAGGACATATGCCATCCAGTAGTTGCCACCTGCTTGCCCATAGAAAAACCTATTTAATAATCTAGAGCTGATGTGGTCTATCCAATGCACTTTTCTGAATCAGAACCCCAAATAACTGCAGGAACAGGCCTAAAAACGAAGACACCAAGGAACCACATAGAATGGCTCAGAGGGGAGGGAGGGAGGAGGAGAAGCAACAGTCAGGAGGCTTGTTGTTGAACCTCTTCCCTCCCGATATCCCTGTTGCCTTAGCGCTATAAGGGTTTTGTGAGACCAGTTGCTCTCGCTACAACGGTGTAGTAACATTGAGGCCGCGGACCATATTTTAGTTCTTGCAGACCACTGGTTGTTCACGGACCACGGGCTGGGAACCACTGGTCTATAAAAAAGGAAAGGCTTCCCAGCCCTGAAATAAAGGCTGTCCTTTAAAATAAAAGTTCTATAAGAGACAAGCTTAACTTCTTTCAAAAATAGGACATTTCTTATGAGAGGGGAACGCTGATAACCGAATGATGTAACGATTAAAATCTGGAAAGAACAAGAACCAAATCTGGAACTTTCTGGATGCCACCTTTAAGTCACTTTCTTCTAAATCACAGGTAACATTATTTTTGCAGGTAAACCACGAATCTCCAAATCCGTATTGAAAGCAAGGAGGCGAGTCCAGTGTTCCCTCATTACTTTGCAGTTCACTTTTCGCGGATTTGCTGTTTCGCAGTTTTTCAATAAACTCTAAAAAAATGTTATAAATCATAAAAAATTACATTTTACAGCCTAAGGAAAGGAGGAAAGAGAAGCCAAAGGGAGAGAAAAGGAGCCCAAGCGGCAACGGGAAGAGAAGGAGGCGATTTATCAACACACGATTGGTTGATAAAGACTTAAAATAGTGTATAACTACTAAAATAATGTATAAATATTAAAATAAATATAGTGTCCCTACTTTGCGGATTTTCCCTTATTGCGGGTGGTCCTGGAACCTAACCCCCATGATAAGTGAGGGAACACTGTAATATTTTTGCCCCAAATGTTTAGATAAAGCTCAAGAAAAAAAGGAGGGAGGAAATAGGAGAACCAACAAATATATTTATCATCTTAGCCTCTCGTCTTCTTATTCTAACAATGTTTCAGGGATAGAAAATAAAACACAGGCTCGATCTACTCGACCTTCTTCTCCCAAAATGTGTTGCTTACAGAAAAACAGTGGAAACGGGGGCATCTCCCACCACCACCACCACCCCATGCAAAATGCAGTATTAAGTATTGAGAAAGAAGGAGGGGGATTTGCTTTGTGCAGGAATAAAGACTGTGTAACGTGAGGACTTTTATTGCTGGCAATCAGAGTATTGCTTCTGGCAGTGGCTAAAGGTGGAAAGGAAAGATGATTTAATTTATAGAAAGGACAAAGATGTCATGTAACAGATTTAATCATTGAAAAGGGAAAAAAATTAAAGAAAACTGGCTAATGTCGTAATTTACATTTCAGGATAATAAACGGAGGAGGAGAAACTATTGGAAAACACTGAGAGGGTGAAAAAAAATAAATGAGGGGAAATAAATAGATTTGCCTGTAAAACTAATAAATTTTAAAGCAAAACCAGAAAGCAAAACACAACCCTGGAAAGTGCTGGTAAAATGGACCATCGATTTTGGAGTTCATCTGCATTTTGTATTTTAATAATGCTTACTCTCTCTCCCTCTTTTGCAAAATATAAAAGCTGATCTGATAAATATTAATTTGAACCATCATAATGTATTTGAAAATTCCAGCTAAAATGTCACCACATGGAACATTAATGTAATATTTCAAGGCCCTGAGAGCAATACTCATATTGATTGCATTTATTCCACTCTAGGGAGGAGAAATAACTCTTCAATGTGGGACACATCTGGTAGCCAAAGATGTAAAGAGCTGAGGGTAGAAATGCAAAAAAGAAAAAAAGGAAGGGAAAGGGGGGGGGGGCTGGAAAGGAACACATTGACTTTCTCTCTTTTGATACCCAGACACACAAAATATGTCCAAGATTGAGACAAAAATGGCATTTGAGTGGCTGTTTTATCTTTTGAAACACTTCCAAATGATCCTTTTGTTACAAATTATTTGATAAAGTAATACTCATCGCCACCATTCTGTAGACACACTAAGAGAGGAAACACACACAGAGTTCAGGTTGTCAGAACGAGAAAAGAAAGAAAAGTACATGTGAGACCTGCAGACTGGGAAAGATTCAGAGATTGCCGGAAAGAAAGGATGTGCAATGTGTTTTCTGCCTAAGCCTTTGGACACCAGAAGGAGCGTCTCTTTTGAGGAAGCATTTCTCCAAAGCTGTGGCTTTCGACTTCGCCTGTGAAAAGAGACCGGGCACATTTCCCTGCGATTCCGCAGGAGGAGCCGGGAGACACGCTGCCTGTCTGGAACCCCATAAAAGAGATCTTTTCCTTGTCGTGAAGAATATTGATGTTCATTAGGCTCGGGCGTCAATGTGTCTTTGTGCAAATGATACGAAATCTGACTCAAATTGTGACCCTGAATCCAAGACTGGAACTGCAGAAGTGCTGCTATCCGGGAGGATAATGAGTCAGCCCTCCCAACGCGGTCCAGTCACTGAACTGTCACTGCCGTTCCGAAATATGGCAAAAAAAGGAGTCTCCATGGCCACTGTTTCAAGGCAGGACTGCTGGGTTGTGTGAGGTCGAATGATTTGGAGAAAAGAATAGCGCTGTGGGAAGGATTTGTAAACAACAAGGATCTTCATGCTAACAAATGGGATTTTCTTTCAAGTTGAGCGGGGGTTTTTTGATGCAAAATTAAGCTGAGAATAAAGAAAATATTACTACCGTGTTTCCCCAAAAATAAGACAGTGTCTTATATTAAGTTTTGCTCCCAAAGATGCTCTAGGTCTTATTTTCAGGGGATGTCTTACTTTTCCATGAAGAAGAATTCACATTTATTGATGAACAAAAAAATGAACATTTATTATATCCTGTACAGTAGTTGTCATCACAAACCAGCATAACCAGACAAACTGTGAACCCTATCAAGAATTTCTTGTTACTACCATTATTTCCATGTACAACAATCTATGGTATGTACATTTACAAAATCTGCATGCTCTGGCGGGCATGCTTCCAAACACAAACGGTTCTAGGTCTTATTTTCGGGGGAGGCCTTATATTTAGCAATTCAGCAAAACTTCTACTAGGTCTTATTTTCTGGGGATGTCTTATTTTAGGGGAAACAGGGTATTTGATTAAGATGATCTTCTTTATTTCCAGTGAGAAAATAAGGTTTAGTCATTCATAGTGAGCTGCTTGGATGGAGACCTTTAGTACAGTAGAGTCTCACTTATCCAACATAAACGGGCCGGCGGAACATTGGATAAGTGAAAACATTGGATAATAAGGATTAAGGAAAAGCCTATTAAACGTCAAATTACGTTATGATTTTACAAATTAAGCGCAAAACATCATGTTTTACAACAAATCGACAGAAAAAGCAGTTCAATATACAGTATATAAAAATCAGTTCAATATACAGTGACATTATGTAGTAATTACTGTATTTACGAATTTAGTGCCAAAACATCGCAATGTATTGAAACCACTGACTACAAAAACATTGACTACTAAATAATTGACTACAAATAAAGATAGAATTGCATAAAATGAAGTTACAGTAACAACATTGTCAGAAGTTAAATCTGTAAAAAAATTCAGTTCTTGCTTCTTAGAGAAACAGCTGTGGATCTGGGCGGGGGCAGACTGCGTTGGATAATAAAGAACATTGGATAAGCCAAGGTTGGATAAGTGAGACTCTATTGTATTACTATTCGATTAAGATGCTCTTCTTTATATCCAGTGAGAAAATAAGGTTTAGTCATTCATAGTGAGCTGCTTGGATGGAGACCTTTAGTACTTGGACATTCTTAATGGTGAAGAAGAAAATACAGCCATGTAAAAATAATAAGTTGTTGTTGTTGTTGTTGTTGTTGTTGTTGTTAATAATTCTTTATTTGTATCCCGCTTTTTTCCCTAAACGGGACCCAAAGCGGCTCACAACATTTTAAAACAATACAAGTCAACCATACATGTAATAATAATCTGTAAAACCAACTTTGGCTATATCAATGATTCTGTTTTGCTGTTTAGAGATTCGATGGCTCCAGTAGTTTTACTGGCCTCAATAATCATATTAATTTTGACTTTTTAATGATGACTGAAATTGGAGAGGTTGCAGAAGAAATCCAGGAAGAGCACATTGAATTTCAAAATGATAGAAACTGCAAGGACATGTTTCAGTTTTGGTGTAAAAAAGCTATTTTTATACTAAAATTTGAGGAATCGCCTTGTGCTATTTTATGCTCATCTCCCCAACTTATTTATGCGAACAAGGGTTTTCTGCTTTGGTGGTAATTAAAAACAAGTCTAGGAAGCGATTGAAAGTAAGTGATTATATGTGTGTAGCTTTGAGCAATAATATTAGCCCCAGAATTACCCAACTTGTAAAGAAGATGCAAGCTCAAAAATCACAGAATTTAATTTTCTACGGAAAATGTTCTTTTTTATATTATAATAGTACTCTTAATTCATTTTATTAAGTTTCACGAATATATTAAAAGTTTTGATTAAAGTTTATTTTTAGATTAACACAGTTTAGTATTCTTGAACCTTGTGGTCCCTGCTAACAACAAAAAAATCAAAGTGGTCCCTGGTCCAAAAAAGGTTGATCTACATGGAACCATGCCATCTGGAGGACCAGCATCATGGCTCCAAAACCTTAGCTAGATCTCAGTCTCATTTATCGGCATCCTTGTTTGTCTTTCCGCAATCAGCCACCCCCTTCCCCAGCCCTGCTTCAACTTCTGTAATATCACAGAGTCTTTTCTGGCTCTCAGATTTGGATCATCAAATGGGATACCCCTCCTGGTAACCCTACAAGTGGAGTTGCTTTTTGATACACCTCTCTGCTGACCATTTTCAGCATGCACAGACCTCTTCGGACAGAAGGCGAACGGGTAAGAGCACCAAGTTAACAACTACAGTCACTCCAGCTTATAAGATGCAAGGTCAGTCTGAGGCACTTATCTCAGCTGACATGAGCCAGCAACGCAACAGCAAGATGTCAGAGAGGGCCTGCCCTACATCCTTTAAGTTAGTCTGCTGTCTTTAGAGGGCTTGGAAGATGCTCTACAAGCTATTGAAAGGGAACCATTTGGATGTTTACCTCATTTAGTAGATTGTTGGTATTACAAGTGACAGAATCAGACAACCTATGTTTTCTATATATGTTAATCTAATATCTTAAAGGAGGGTTCATGAGCTGTTTGAACTTAAAATCCACCTAAAGATTTATCTTTATGGGCAGGCCTACCCAGCCAGTTTTAAGCATGAATTTTAAACTTGTGTCCTGTGTCTTAATCTCTGTCCTGTGTATTTAATATGTATTTTATAGAAATGCCTTTTAATATGTTGAACTTGCTGACCAAAAGGTTGGCTGTTCGAAGGCCAGGTAACAGTGCTCCATGCAGTCATGCCGGCTACATGGAGGTGTCTACAAACAATGCCGGCTCTCCAGCTTAGAAATGGAGATGAGCACCAATCCCCAGAATCGGACACGACTAGACTTAACATCAGGGGAAACCATTACCTTTTTTTCTAGAAGTACATTTTAATAGGTGCGTTTATAGAATTTTTGCAATGTTTGTGTGCTTTCACTGTGCTGTGACCCCCGCTTGAGCCACGAGGAGAGGCCTGTGGCGCAGGCTGGAGAGCAGCTGCAATGAATCACTGCAATGAGTCACTCTGAACAGGAGGTCATGAGTTCGAGGCCCGCTCGGAGCCTATGTTTGTCTTGTCTTTGTTCTATGTTAAAAGGCATTGAATGTTTGCCTATATGTGTAATGTGATCCGCCCTGAGTCCCCTTCGGGGTGAGAAGGACAGAATATAAATGCTGTAAATAAATAAACATTATTATTATTTTGTATGAAACAGCAAACAAGATAGATATGCTGGATTTCGTATCACAAAATCACAAGTCAAACACTTCCCAAGTGTCTAGGACTGTGTGATGTATTTTTGGATGATGCGCACAGATCCCCGTAGGGTGGCCTATTGCAGTTGGCAGATCGTTATTATTATTATTATTATTATTATTATTATTATTATTATTATTATTATTTTCAGGAAAAAAGCAATGATACCGGTATGCAATGTCGTCTGACCTTCAGCTATGTCCCAGTCCCCCTTCCAGAAGGTGCAGTGGTTAGGGAGTATTTGAGATCGGGTTCAAGAGCAAAATCTTATCAGTAGAAACTTTGCTGAACCTAGAGGAGAACCTCATAACCTCTGAGGATGCCTGCCATAGATGTGGGCGAAACGTGAGGAGATAATACTTCTGCAACATGGCCATACAGCCTGGAAAACATACAACAACCCTGTGATCCCGGCCATGAAAGCTTTCGACAACACTAGAAGAGAAACA
This sequence comes from Anolis carolinensis, assembly GCF_035594765.1. Classification (NCBI taxonomy): domain Eukaryota; kingdom Metazoa; phylum Chordata; class Lepidosauria; order Squamata; family Anolidae; genus Anolis; species Anolis carolinensis. The sequence goes on along the minus strand of NW_026943826.1, from coordinate 4,785,548 downwards.
GTAGTTGTTTGTGCTTCGAGAAAACAGAAGGTGTGAGCAGAGAGAAGATGTGGTTCCAAGCGGAAAGGGGGGGTCTAAGGACGGCAGGTCTGCCCCAGCCACAAGCGACAAGGCAAAGCGGAAAGAGACACCCACAACTTTGGCTTCCGATGCTCTCTCCATATGCTTGTGCCATCCCTTTTGGCCCCTACATGGTTAAACACCCTCTTGTGTTCGTTTAAACTGTCACTTTGCAGGGCTGCCAAAATATTTTGATGGCTCGTACCAGATCTCCTTGGCAGACTGTTCTTTCACTTGAATGAGAGAGAGAGAGAGAGAGAGAGAGAGAGGGAGGGAGGGAGGGAGGGAGGGAGGGGAAGCCGGCATGGGGGAGGAAGCACAGACTGTCTGGAAGAATGAATAATGCATAACCAAGGTGCCCCCTACCGGCCGATGAAGCCTCCGAGCCACATTTGCGGGCCTTGAGTAAAGTCCTAATGGAAAGGTAAGAAGAAATCAAGGCGAGTTCTCTATCGCTTCCCAGTAAATACACTCCTCACGCACACAAATATACTCATTCGCAAAGGCCATCATGGCTTTTTCCGCCAGTTTCTATCCATCGCTACAAAGCAGATCTTTCACATTTTAATACCTGCTCTCATTGCAAAATGGAAGCTATGCAATTCCTCCCCCCCCCCCCATTCTAATGGTAAGCAATGAAACAACACACTCTTTAAACAAAACGAACAAGCTGGGAAATAACACTACGATCATAGAATGTGTGATCATGCCAAATGAGGTTAGTTTCAGAAGTGATGCTTATGACCTGGATGAAGCGAGGAGAGGTGCTTTCCTGTTTTTGCATTTCCTGAATGCACATCGACACCTACATGAGTGACCGAGACTATAGGCAAGCAAGTATTTTTTTTTTCAAAGAGACTTGGATAATTTTTTAAAAGAAATATTTTTGCATCTGTTATGCATACTTCCAAAAACAACACAAAATCAGCCACACCTGTTTAATAGCTGTAAAAAGTACAGTAGAGTCTCACTTATCCAACATAAACGGGCCGGCAGAACGTTGGATAAGCAAATATCTTGGATAATTAAGGAGGGATTAAGGAAAAGCCTATTAAACATCAAATTAGGTTATGATTTTACAAATTAAGCACCAAAACATGTTTTACAACAAATTTAACAGAAAAAGTAGTTCAATACGCAGTAATGCTATGTAGTAAATACTGTATTTACGAATTTAGCACCAAAATATCATGATGCATTGAAAATATTGACTACAAAAATGCGTTGGATAATCCAGAATGTTGGATAAGTGAGACTCTACTGTACTTCCAAAAACAACACAAAATCAGCCACACGTGTTTAATAGCTGTAAAAAGTACAGTAGAGTCTCACTTATTCAACATAAATGGGCCGGCAGAACGTTGGATAAGCGAATATGTTGGATAATAAGGAGGCATTGAGAAAAAGCCTATTAAACATCAAATTAGGCTATGATTTTACAACTTAAGCACCAAAACATCATGTTATACAACAAATTTGACAGAAAAAGTAGTTCAATACGCAGTAATACTATGTAGTAATGACTGTATTTACAAATTTAGCACCAAAATATCACAATGTACTGTATTGAAAACATTGACTACAAAAACATTGACTACTAAAAGGTAGAATGCATTGGATAATCCAGAAAATTGGATAAGCGAATGTTGGATAAATGAGACTCTACTGTAGATGCATGTACTTCTCCAGATTGTGACCAGAGGAATCTCTTGTGCAGATTTGGCCTATTCTACATAATAAAATCTAAGGGAATTCTTAAATCCAGACCAGATGGAGCATCCCTGGGATCCTGGCATGGTCATCCAAAAGAAATGTTCTGGATCAGTGTGTCACGTTTGATTTGTACACACCGGAAATGGAGATACTTGTTTGTGGCCTCATTTGTAGAAACACCCTAACAGAGACCGATCAACAAGTCCTTTACAGGAATGCGGCTCCCTTTTCTACATCCTTATTAATATAATGCCAGGGTGACTGGGGCCAAATCAGATCGGGAGGTAATCTATTCTAGTCCATTACTACAACTCTGAGAGGGATGAATGGGAAACAGCTCCAGTTCGAAGAGGTTTGGCAAACTGCTCTTGCCAAGTGGAGGCAGCAGAAAGGAAATGAATGGCCCTTTGGGATCGTTCCAGAATTAGACAATTTTCCCCCTCTGAGAAGTGCTCACACCAGCAAAAGAGCAAACCTCACAGGCTTCCATGGACATGAATGTAACCCTGCTATATTTGAAACAAACAAACCATCAGATACTTGAAAGCACATGGGCTTTTGCTGCTGTCGAGAGGAAATGGTGTTTATGGGATTATCTTTCTCGGCTGCCAAAATATGACCATATCCACCTTGACTGGAGGAGAGGGTTGGTTGCCATTAGTTGCGCCGTCTCGCGGAGTACATGCCTTGGACTGGCTTTGGTTCAAAGAAGTGGGAAATTGTATTGTGAAAGCAAATACACAATCTGACAAAATTCAGATAAATAGCAAACCAAAGGCTAAAAATATTTCAGCAAACATATTCCCCGATGATAATAATAATAATAATAACCTGCTTTGATTGAAGTCAAAAATCAGAAACTCCTCAAAGCACAGCAGACAAAAAACCAGTACAAGAAAACCGCACTACAAATTAGAGCTGACAGCTGGCACAACAAAGCATTGCATGGAAAGTTCCTTGACAAAATTGAAGGAAAAGCTGATAAGGAGAAGACCTGGCTATGGCTCACAAATGGGACACTGAAGAAGGATAACGGGATAATAGTCCCTGGTACCTACCTCTCTTCTAATCTGCATCGTACACTATATGCACTTTTCTGGCCCACTCCTCTTTTAGGAGCCAACCCAGGTTTTTACCAAAGTATGTTTATTGTATATTGGTATATGCGATTTTATCTGTTTTTGATTTGTTTTCTACTGTTGAGTTTTACATTGTCTGTTTTGCCTGGGCTTGGCCCCATGTAAGCCGCCCCGAGTCCCCTCGGGGAGATGGGGCGGGGTATAAAAATAAAATTATTATTATTATTATTATTATTATTATTATTATTATTATTATTATTATTATTATTATCTCTATAGCCTACTTGAGACAGGCTCTTCCCACCCGCAATGTTCCATGACAGAGAGATTGTATGTGTTGCCAACATTATAAGCAACCTAATGGTCAGCAGTCAAAAAGAAAAAAAAGCAGCATGAGTAAACACATATTGGGACTGACATTAGATGGCCATCTGTCAGGGGTACTTTTTACTTTTCCTGCATGGCAGGAAGTTGGACTAGATGGCCCATGTGGCCTCTTCCAACTCTATTATTCTATGACTGTCCCTATCAAGTTGGAACATATGCCACGCTTCGATGATGGTTTTTCTCCTTGGTGCTTCTATCCTGGGATAATCCCGAAGCCAACTCCATATCTCTGCTCACTGGAGTGCCGTTCTCGCCCACACCTGGGAGCAACGCCCTGATCATCTCCCGATGCCCTGCCCCACCCAGGCTTGCTGTTTTCTCCTTGGTCACCTTCCTCCAATCCAGCTTTTACAGTGCTGTCTCCCAGGCTCATCCTTGCTGGAACTCTCAAAACACGATTTCCTCACCACTCTCTTTGATCTGTCACCCACAGATGTACATGTCCTGCTTGCTTGGTGTAATGGTAGCCACTTGTTCCTGATCCTGAGATTTGAGGGATATTCCTTTTTATTATATCCCAATACAATTATTAGGGTGATAAAAGTTGCCTTTGCCTAGTTTTCACAAATCTTGCTTCCCCATCACGAAATAGTGCATTTCCTTCAAGGGGACCCCATATTATTTTGTTCCACATTTTCAAGGATGTGCAGGGGTTGTTCTGAAGAGCATGGGCAGGACATGAGCTTCACTTTGCACATTTTCATCCCACTCAATCTATTTAGTATTTATTACAACATTTATATCCCGCCCTTCTCACCCGAGAGGGGACTCAGGGCGGCTTACAATAAACACACATATAAAAAATTATACAGTACACATAAATCAGATTAAAAATTATTAATTTACATCAACATTCATAAAAACATTCTAAAATACAAATACAATCTAGATAAAATAATAATAATAATAATAATAATAATAATAATAATAATTGATCATATCCTCAGCTGCTGTAAGAAAATCGCACAGTCAGACTACAAACAGAGGCACAACTATGTGGCCCAAATGATTCATGGGAACTTATGCCTCAAGTACCACCTCCCAGCAGTAAAGAACTGATGGAATCACAAACTTGAAAAGTATTGGAAAATGAACACGCAAAGATACTGTGGGACTTCCGAATCCAGACTGACAAAGTTCTGGAACACAACACATCAGACATCACAGTTGTGGAAAAGAAAAAGGTTTGGATCATTGATGTTGCCATCCCAGGTGACAGTCGCATTGACAAAAAACAACAGGAAAAACTCAGCCGCTATCAGGACCTCAAGATTGAACTTCAAAGACTCTGGCAGAAATCAGTGCAGGTGGTCCCAGTGGTGATTGGCACATTGGGTGCCGTGCCAAAAGATCTCAGCTGGCATTTGGAAACAATAGACATAGACAAAATTACGATCGGCCAACTTCAAAAGGCCACCTGACTGGGATCTGCGCGCATCATCCGAAAATACATCACACAGTCCTAGACACTTGGGAAGTGTTTGACTTGTGATTTTGTGACACTTCCCAAGTGTCTAGGACTGTGTGATGTATTATTATTATTATTATTATTATTATTATTATTATTATTATTATTATTATTATTATTATTATTATTATTTGGCTGTTAGCCGCCTTGAACGACACGTAATACCAAGAGGGTAGGATCTATCTGTACATGTTTTTGTATCTGTCAATCAGGTGATGTACATAGTTTTTATCTTCTCAAGAACATTGAGGGAGATCAGGTTAAGGAAGAATGGCTCGTGCCTATACTCTTTCCTGCTGTCTTCCCTTCTCTTTCTTTCTGCTTCAAAAACCGGAGTTACAGAAAGGTTGGATGAACAACCCTCCTTGCTTATCATTTCTACTCATAGTGGGGCCAGGCCCACATCTTTTCATCGACAATACTGTGCTGCTTTGTCTTCTTACCGCAAGAGTTCCAGGTTTCTGCCCTGAGGAGCCCATAGGAGAGAGGCAGGCCTGGGAGAGGCAAGCCAGGGCATAACAGTAGCAGCAGAGCCTCTTCTTGTTAATCACTCATCGTTTTACACATTTACACAAAGAGATTTGGCTCTATTTAGGGAGAAAAACCCTGCAAAGTCAGCTTGAGCTGAGGCAATTGGGTGGGGTGTCCAAGCTGTGAAAGAATCAAGAGAAAGATTTGTGCATAATGGGGACTGCTTTTCCAGGACACACCTGGAATACTGTGTCCAATTCTGGGCCATATTGACAAGCTGGAGTGTGTCCAGAGGAGGGCGATTAAAATGATCAAGGGTCTGGAAAATAAGCTCTATGAAGAGTGGCTTAAAGAGCTGGGCATATTTAGCCTGCAGAAGATAAGGCCGAGAGGAGACATGATGAGGGCCATGTATAAAGATGTGAGGGAAAGTCATAGGGAGGAGATGTTGGAGACAGCCATAGGTACCCACATTTTGTGGGTCCGTACCATGCAAATGGCTGTCGCCCCATGTGCGTAGCAAACAAAGAATTTTATATCTCGGCTTATCTACAATTGACCAATGGCTGAGGGTCTTCCTCACCTTCCATACCTAATTGGCACAAGTGATACCAATGACCTAACTTATTTACTTTGAGCTTTCTTCTCTCTCTGGATCTTCCTGAAGAAAGGTACCAACTCACAGGAAGGGAGGGGCACAGGCCCTGTGTTGCACATACTACTTTGGTTCATACAAAGTGCTTATATTGTCTATATAAAGGCTATATGATATACGCAGAGGCAAAGCTATGTTAGGCAAAAGTTTACTATTTTCTGGCTTAATGGTCCCTACATTGGGAGGGAGCTTGTTTTCCGCTGCTCTGAAGACTAGACGTGGAGCAATGGCTTCAAACTACAGGAAAGGAGATTCCACCTGAACATGAGGAAGAAGTTCATAACTGTGAGAGCTGTTCAATAGTGGAACTCTCTGCTCCAGAGTGTGGTGGAGGCTCCTTCTTTGGAGGCTTTTAAACAGAGGTCGGATTGGATGGCCATCTGTCAGGGGTGCCTTGAATGCTATTTTCCTGCTTCTTGGCAGGGCGTTGGACTGGATGGCTCATGAGTTCTCTTCCAACTCTATGATTCTATGAAGACTTAGGAGATCAGGGAAAGTCACACAGATTTTGTTTGCAGGTGGAAGGTCCTATGTGCATTTCCAGACATTCCTAGTTACAGATGGAAAATAATCCATCATGAAGCCCTGGAGATATGCTGCCAACCAGTTTAATAACAACAACAACAACAACAACAACAACAACAACCTTTATTTATACCCCGCCACCATCTCCCCAACGGGGACTCGGGGCGGCTTACATGGGGCCATGCCCAGAACAATACAATATAAACAAAATATAATAGAACAACAAATCATAGCACATTAAACAACACAATAAAAGAAAATATACACTACATTACACAAGATCAAAAGAACAATAAAACCAAGGGCGGGCCACATGAACACTAGGTTTAAGCCATACATGGATGATGGCCATGGGTCTGGACCTATATAGGCAAGGTAAAGGTTTCCCCTGACATTAAGTCCAGTTGTGACCGACTCTGGGGGTTGGTGCTCATCTCCATTTCTAACCAGAAGAGCTGGCGTTGTCCATAGACACCTCCAAGGTCATGTGGCCAGCACGACTGCATGGAGCGCCGTTACCTTCCCACCAGAGTGGTACATATTGATCTACTCACATTTGCATGTTTTCGAACTGCTAGGTTGGCAGGAGCTGGGGCTAACAGCGGGCACTCATTCCGCTCCTGGGATTTGAACCTGGGACCTTTTGGAACCTATTTAAGGCGACTAAATAACACCAAAGTGTTACCCCTTCCTCTCCCTTTGCAATGCCCAGAAACCTCAACATGAAGTCTCTAATAGGCGCTGAAGCCTTTACTTTGAGAATTTGTCCACTTGACCCTGATGAAGAAGATGTATCTCTGTTTAAACAGAGACACCTGATCTGTGTCAAGGCCCCTGGAAACCTCAGCATATTTATCTCCTTCTGTGTCAGGCCCTGGGTTAATAAACTTCGCTTTCTGCACTCAGCCAGCCCACTGATAGGCATCTTCTCTTGTCATTTGAAGCATCCAAGGCGGCTTTTGCATAAACAATGGGCAAAAGCAGGAGGCATTCTTGTAGAAAGAGAGGGCACGCCTCACCTCTGTACACAATCAGCTATATAAAATCGGTCTCTCCAGCTTGTGAAATAGCAGGCTACAGGGCTCCCTCATATTGATATCCTGGCATGTTTACAGAATAATGGTAGCAAACTATGGTGGCCAGCCATATTAGCCTTGTTCAATAACATCAACCAAAAGTCCTAGTGGCAACGTAAAGGCTACAAAATCTATTGTGCCTGGACTTTTCTGAGTCTGTCATCTTCCTCACCTCATCAGATGCACAAAGTGTCGTCCAGAGTTACACACAAGCTGTGTATTTAGTTGTATATATAAAAGGGTTTGTAAACAGTAAGGTTAAAAGGAAATCAAAAGCAGGAACCACACTCAGTGGCCACATGTTATTTACAGTCGCTGTTGACAAAACAGTTGTCGGTGATACAACACAGTCGTCCTGGCATCTGGAAGATCATTCACACATGAAGAGTGACTGAAAATAATAGACGCCTCTCCTGATACAAGCTGCAGCTTCGCCTTGCAGTCCCAATTTGATATTTGTTCACTTCATAATGGTAATTTAAGAGTAAAAAAACAGTATTCCAGACTGTGGTGCCAAATTGACACAAGTTGACACAAGTTGTTTTAGCTGCAACAGACTAATCTGGATGCTACCTCCCGGGAAATTGTTAGCAATGCTGTCCAATAAAATTAAAATTAGGGATCAAAAGCAATAATAATAATAATAATAATAATAATAATAATAATAATAATAATACTGTATATACTCGAGTATAAGCCTAGTTTTTCAGCCATTTTTTTAAGACAGAAAAAGCCCCCCATGGCTTATACTCGGGTGAGGGTCCTGGCTGGCTTATATTTGGGTCAGCTTATACTCGAGGATATATGGTACATTTATTATTTTTCTCTATTATTATTGGTATTATTACATTTATTATTTTTCTCTATTGTTGCTACTATTACATTTATTTTACTCTATTTTTATTATTATTAATACATTTATTATTTCACTGATCTTATTATTATTATTATTGCATTTATTATTTTACTCTATTATTATTAAAAGGATACATAATCACATTTACATTGAAGAAGATGAGAATCATGATTTGATCAGAGTTGGACAGTTATCTTAAATTTGAGCTTTTGTAAATATTCAAAAACATTTAACCTACTGATGCCTCAATTAATGTAATTTTATTGGTATCTATTTTTACTTCTGAAATTTACCACTCTCGGCTTATACTGGAATCAATGTTTTTCCAATTTTTTTGTGGTAAAATTAGGTGTCTCAGCTTATATTTGGGTCGGCTTATACTCGAGTATATATGGTAATAACTTTATTTTTATATCCCGCCTCCATCTCCCCGAAGGCTTACATGGGGACGAGCCCACCATCAACATAGGTTAAAACACAATAGGGAATTATCTTGGGAGAGAGACCAAAACCAGATGATACAAGGTCGAAATGTATGAACAGGCTCCAAATTGGGAATACTTTTAGATCAGACTCACTGAAATAATGGGTTCAGATATTGCCCCATCGATAAGCTTAACTAAGTCTGGATCCAACCCTTTGACAGTGTTTTATCTCCTCATCTTCCACTTCTCCATCGCAGAAACCCAAAGATACCCGCTTGCTAGAGGCCATTTAAGGATTTCTTGGTAGAGGATGAAGATTTCAATCAGAGAACTTCATGATCCGCAAGAAAAGCACCAGGTTGCATAAGAGTTCCATGGTAATACTTTCCTCCCAGCAATATCATCCATTCATTTTCTCCCCTTTGTTTTGCTTTTTAGTAGATGGCAATAATTTCATTTATTTGGGTGGAGCACTATGCCGGTATTGCATTAAGAGAAACTTTTAAAAATACATTATGTTCATTCTTTATTATTTATGCCAGCTATACGGGAGGTGCTCATTATCTGAAACTTTGCTAGGAGTGCTGTAATGTGAAAATGGCCAATGAGGTGAAATGGAGGATGTCATGCCACAGTGGCTTAGGATTGCTCACCCTAGGATAGTGAAAGGCTCATGGTTTGAATGAATACCAATATTTTCTTTTAGATATACGGCATGCAACACTAGGTAAAGGTATGTCACACTATCCAATAATAACAAAAGTCATGGGATCAAAGAATTAGTCTCTCGGAAGTTTAACCTTCCAGGTAGACTCTGTGAGACAAGTGGCAACAATGACAGTCCTCACAAGTGGTCATTGAGACCCTACTGAAATGAGTCAAGTGAAAAAGAGCCCATGCTTCACAAAGCAGATTGTTCCACCGTCCACAATTCTCTTTTATAGGAAGCTCCTCTGGTTCCTCTGCCCTTTCTGCCCCTGAAACAACAAAACAGCTCCTACAAGACAGCCCTTTTAGGTATATGGAGGTCAATACTATTTCTCTTCTCCAGTTTCTACATACTTTCTCTAACAATCTTTCATCATAGGGGACCTTGTGGCCTGGCTGCTCTTAGGAAACTCAGACCATTTGTTCATAGGGCCCAGTGGTTCCCAATCTGTGGTCCGTGGACCACCAGTGGTCCGCAAGAACTAAAATATGGTCAGCGGCTTCACTGTTACTACACCATTGCACTGAGAGCAACTTGTCTCGCAAAGCCCTCTTAGAGTGCCAAGGTAACAGGGATGTCAGGAGGGGAAAGGATGAGTTCCCACGAAAGGCACGATAACTAGCCTCCTGACTGCTGCTTCTCCTCCTCCCTCTCTCCCCCTGAACAGAGCCGTTCCAATGCCGCCTGGAAGCGGGGGGACCTTGGTGTTTTCATTTTTAGGCCTGTTCCTGGGGTTATTTGTGGTGCTGATTTAGAAAATAGCATTGGATAGCTCTAGATTATAAAATATGGCTTTCTGTGGGTGAGCAGATGGTGACTACAGGATGGCATACGTTTTGTATCAGAATCCAGAGCTGATGTAGTCTATCCAATGCAGTTTTCTGAATCAGCACCCCAAATAACCAAACCGAATCTAAAGATGACTCAAAACTGATTTGTAACCCTTTTGGTACTAATGTTGGGGAGTGGTCCTGGCCAAAGAAAGATTGGGAACTACTGATATAGCCAATGCTGTTACTTTTGACCAGTAGCAGGTGCCAAGATTTTGAAGAAATTATTTCCTGCTCCTGAATAACATTCCGTGATATTTCCAGGAGAGCAAGGAAACAGGGCTGGCATCTAGCCTTTGGCAGAGAAAGATAGCTGGTCTGGGGTACCATGGTTAGTTATTTCATATATAATTGTTGCGTTTTGACTGTCATGGAGGAGAGAGAAGCACTCATGAGATTTTCTGCTTCTGGTGCTGCACTAACTGGACTTCCCTTGGGTTCTACAAAACCTACATTATCAGGCTAGAGCGGGCATGGGCAAACTTTGGCCCTCCAGGTGTTTTGGACTACAACTCCCACAATTCCTAACAGCCTACCGGCTGTTAGGAATTGTGGGAGTTGTAGTCCAAAACACCTGGAGGGCCAAAGTTTGCCCATGCCTGGGCTAGGGATACGGTATGTGCTGCTTCACCTTGGCCAAGCGCTGAAACGGAGTGAAGCGAAAGGTGTCCTGACCCAACTGAAAGCTCGGACTGTCCGCAGAGATGTTAATGATCTCTGTCGACGTGAACGTCACTTCTTTTATATCGTGAATGGCTCTAACTGAGCAGCTCATCAGTAGATGCCGTCCCAGTCAGCATTTACTGACAGGATAATCTCTGCTCAAGGAACGTTATGTGGTATTGGTTTCGGCTGCCATGCTGTCTGCCGGGCCAGAGGACAGGAGAAAGTACACCTGGCGTACAGCTATAATAGAAGGGGACATCACCTTAATTCCACCTCCATTAGACCTCGTCGAGTTGACGGTGACCCTTCTCACCTCATCAATATTCAAAAGCTCCCCCACCCTGGCTGCCAAAAAAGCTATAACCAGGGAAGTCAGAAATAATGGAATGCAGTATTGATTATTTTATGGTACGATTAGGTGTAATTACATCTCTCAAATTTTATTTTAATGCCACTTTCTACTACTTTTAAGCCTTTTAAAATGATCCAAAACACCTCCTTTTAATGGAAAGAACACGGCTTCAATTTAAACGCAAAACACTCTTTTTCTCTCCCCCCCCCCCCCCCCCCGTTAAAGAGTGACCTCAATCTATTTGAAAACATAAATTACCACTATGTATAAAACCATAAAAAATGAATGATGAATTTAATTCGGGCAAAGTGAGTGGGATTTATGCAGAGGAAGAAGGAAATAAGGAAGAGGGTGGCAGTAGTAAGAAACGCTGTTTATCCAGACGAAAAGGGACAGTTGAGGTGAAGAGAGAGAAGAAGGGCGTAGGGAAATGTAGGGACTTTCACCACAATGCAAAAAGAAAGAAAGAAAGAAGTAGTGAGAGTGGCGGAAGCTAAGTTTTCAATTCATTCAAAATTCAAAATCAAAGACAATAGAGTGATCTTGCTTTATTCTGGTTGAGAAAGTGGTCCTTAATTCCTGTTCAAGCTCAAGTATGCAAAAAGCAGCAAACAGATAGATGGGAATTGCCTCTTCTTTCTAAAAACTATAAATAATAATAATAATAATAATAATAATAATAATAATAATAATAATAATAATTTATTTATTTTTCAAACTTATATGCTGCCACTCCTCTAGGGTTCGGGGCGGCTTACAAGAACCGCCTAAAATCAACAATTTAAAAACATCTTTAAAACATCTTTAAAAAACATCTTAAAAACATCCTAAAAGCACCTTTTAAAACATCAAATCATAATAATAAAACTTTATTTATACCCCGCCATCATCTCCCCGCGGGGACTCGGGGCGGCTTACAATGTTACAAAAGAATAACACACATACATTAACACAATATGCACAGGTTAAAACACAATATGGTAATAAAATCAAAAGTTAAAACAAAAGTTAATACAACAGTAATAGTATCAAATAACCACCAATACAATCCAGTCAAATTCATAGGTAGGGGGACTGTAGCAGCAATATAAATATAAAAATTGAATCATTAGATTAAAATACCCAAATAAGGGGGACCTGGTAGAATTCAGAATAGAGTTATAGTGAGGCTGGTCATCCAATGGCTGTCTCTCCAAAAGCCAACCTAAACATCCAAGTTTTCAGTTGTTTCTTAAAAACTAGCACTTACTTCCACCACTGGACCAAGCTATTACTTTTGACATCATCATCATAATCACTATCATCTATACACATAATAAAAGTGAAACATGTATGTGTGTATGTGGCTGGGGTATCCACTTACACAGACAGGCTCCCACTCCCACAAAAAGCTATAGCTTCCACCACTCAGGAGACACCAATGGCCCTCCATCCAATGACATTGTAGGTTATAGCGAGTACCATGAACATGTCCAAGAGCCCTGCCAATGTCCTCCACAAACACGACACTGCCCTTTCATACGGGGACAATTTCATCCTAGATTTTATGTGTTTCCTCCACCACAGAAATCCCAGTGTTTCTTAGCCTCCCAATTGGTGAGAATTTGCATGATCCCACCCACTGCGTCTCCCATACCCCTTTCCTACTCTTTTCTATGGTGCACAGCAAACAGAGCAGAATTGATCAGTAACTGAACATACTGAAAGGGTTTGGGGGACTGACTCAAAATGATGGAAGTTGTAGTTCACCCTGCATCAAGACAGAGTACTGTGACCCCCACCAGCAATGGCCCTGGACCAAATTTGGCACACAGAACCCCCATGACCAACGAAAAATACTGAAGAGGTTTCAATGGAATTGCCCTTGATTTATAGGAGTTGTAGCTCACATCCAGAGAGCACTGTGGACCCAAAGAACAATGGATCTGGACCAAACTTGGCACGTATACCCAATATGACCAAATTTGAATACTGGTGGGTTTTGGAGGGAATTGCCCTTGACATTTGGGATGTATAGTTCACCTGCAATCAAAGAGCACTCTGAACCCCACCAAAGATGGACCCGGACCTAACTTGGTACACTCAGAACTAAAGTGGCAAAATCCATACTTGAGGTCAGAAATGGAAATGGAGATGGTTTGGGATTATACAAATCAGACACTGTCATTGTTATGTTTCTGCTATCATAATTTTAAAGAGCTAGTTTTAATTTTTGAATAAGTTTTAATGTTTATATTGGAAAGTGTTTATAAAGTTGTATATTACTGATGTCATGGCCTATGGCTAGTACAATAAACAATTCATTCATTCATTCAACTTGGCACACAGAACCCCCATCACCAACAAAAAATACTGGAGGTCTTTGGGGAGAATTCACCTTAATTTGGGGGAGTTGTAGTTCACCTACATCCAGAGAGCACCGTGAACTCAAATGATGATGCATGCAAGCCTGACACGCTCAAATTTGAATAATGGAGGGGTTTGGGAGGGATAGAACTTGATTTCTGGGAGTTGTAGTTCACTTACAACCAGAGAAATTGCGAATCCCACTGACGATGGACCTGAATCAAACTTGGCACACAGAACCACCATGACCAACTGAATATACTTGAGGGGTTTGGGGGGAACTGATCTTCATTTCTGAGAGTTGTAGTTCACTGACATCCAGATACACTGTGACCATCACTGATAATGGATCTGGACCACACTTGGCACACAGAACCCCCATGACAAACTGGACATACTGGAGGGTTTTTTTTGGGAGGGGGGGGACTGACCCACCATGGTGGGAATTGTAGTTCATCCTGCAGCCAGAGAGCACACTGAACCCCATCAATGATGAATCTAGAACAAATTTGCCGAACATGACAAACTTTAACTACTGATGGAGTTCTAGGGGATTAACCTGGCATTATGTGAGTTGTAGTTCACCCACAACCTTATTCATTTTGTAACATAAAAATGACTTTTTCAAATAAGTCAGGCAACGCCGGGTACCCAAGCTAGTCTTATTAATAACACACAGCAACTACTGGGCATCCACACTAAGAATCACCGTACTTGGTGACTATCAACTCTCTGACCTTGAATATTCTCAACATTTTGTAACTTGCTATGTTATAATTTGTGCTTCCTAACCCAGGGATGGGAATCCAGCTTTTGTTGGACTACAACCCCCAGCAGCTCTTGCCTGCATTTCCAAGGGAAAGGAATGCTGGGTGTGCACACCAACAGCACCTGGAGAGCCACATGATTCCCAGTCCTACTTAAGAGTGGAGTCTTTTATGTGGTTTTTAGTCATCAGATAATGAAAACAACTATGATTTTAATTAATAGTTGTAAAGATTTATGAAAAGATTACTTTACTGTTAATTATTTGACTGCTGGACTAGAACTCTAGGAGACCACTCATGGCTCAATCATGGAAACCCAATGGGTAGATCACACTCACTCAGCCTCAGAGGAAAGCAATGCCAAACCTTCTCTGAATAAATCTTTTCAAGAAAGCCCCACAATAGGTTCACCTTAGTGTCTCCATATGTCACAAATGGCTTGAAGACACACAACACCACCAACAACCAGGGAAGAGATTTGGAACTTAATACAAAGAACAGTGAATCACCTGTATGGGAACAGGGTTTGTAGCATACAGCCGAGGAAGGAGGCGCCCTGACACTAATTGGAGTGGAAGCCGTGTGCTAACTATCTGCTTCCTGTCACCTGCCACCACCAAAAGAATGATGTGTCTGTATTTTTTTATATTTATGATCATTTACTCATGCTTTTAGGCAATAAAGGTGTCCATGCTGGCTTGCAAATCAACACATTAAAAACAATAACACGAATAAGGCAGTACAAAAACCCACAGTCATCACAAACTGCCAAATGAGAACCAGAGCAAGTAAAATCCTCATCCCTGGGCTAAAGGGGAGGAATTGGATTGTAAGTGGCACTTAAGCCACCAAATCTAGCAGGCACATAAGGCACAAAGAATAAACTAGAAACTACTGAAACGGGATTGCCAAGATAGACCTTGACCTCTTTGCTCAGGGGTCCCCAAACTAAGGCCCATGGGCCCTCCAAGGTCATTTACCTGGCCCCTGTCCTAAACTTTAGACTTAGGGTTGACCTAAGTCTACCTGGTTTTTGGAGGTCTCTTTGCTTATTTATGGTCTTATGAGACCATCTAGATGGCTTTTGGAGGTCACTTTCCTTACCTATGGTCCTATGAGACCGTCTAGGTGGCCTTTGAGGGTCCCTTTCCTTACCTAAGGTTTTATGAGATTGTCTAGATGGCCTTTGGAGGCCCCTTTCCTTACCTATGGTCTTATGAAACCATGTAAATGGTCTTTGAGGGTCCCTTTCCTTACTTATGGTCCTATGAAACCATTAGATGGTCTTTGAGGGTCCCTTTCCTTATCTATGGTCTTCTGATGGCCTTATGAGATCATCTAGATGGCCTTTGAGGGTCCCTTTCCTTATCTATAGTCTTCTGATGGCCTTATGAGATCATCTAGATGGCCTTTGAGGGTCCTTTCCCTTACCTATGGTCCTATGAAACCATTAGATGGTCTTTGAGGGTCCCCTTACTTATCTATGGTCTTCTGATGGCCTTATGAGATCATCTAGATGGCCTTTGAGGGTCCCTTTCCTGGTCTTTGAAGGCCTCTTTGCTTACCTATGGTCTTATGAGATCGTCTGGATCAGGGGTCTCCAAACTAAGGCCCGTGGGCTGGATGCGGCCCTCCAAGGTCATCTACCTGACCTCTGTCATAAACTTTAGAATTAGGGTTGACCTAAGTCTGAAATGACTTGAAGGCACACAACAACAATCCTAATTTTGGACTACAGTAGAGTCTCACTTATCCAACACTCGCTTATCCAACGTTCTGGATTATCCAACACATTTTTGGAGTCAATGTTTTCAATATATCGTGATATTTTGGTGCTAAATTCATAAATACAGTAATTACTACATAGCATTACTGCGTATTGAACTACTTTTTCTGCCAAATTTGTTGTCTAACATGATGTTTTGGTGCTTCATTTGTAAAATCATAACCTAATTTGATGTTTAATAGGCTTTTCCTTAATGCCTCCTTATTATCCAACATATTCGCTTATCCAACATTCTGCCAGCCCGTTTATGTTGGATAAGTGAGACTCTACTGTATTTCATCATAGTCTGGCTCCCCAACAGTCTGAGGGACTGTGAATCGGCCTTCCACTTAAAAATTTCGAGGATCCCTGGCTTTGCTAATATTTTCTAGGTATACTTTGCAAAGGAGAAAAGAGGTCTAAACACTCAAGGTGTCAACTATATCTGGGGATACAATGATTCCTTTCCATCTCTCTGTCATCCACTATATACTTCAGAGGATATTAACCAACCCGGAGCTTCTCTAAATAAGAGTGTCAGAAGGATGGCAAGGGGGCGGGGAAGAGCAGGAGGAGAAAAGACAATGGCAGTGGATGTATTTAGTGAGCTGAAATGCATGAACTTGACTGAACAAGTATTGATCCAGGAGGTCAAAGAGGGCAGATCCTGCACCGAGAGGCCGCCTAACGAGCGCCAGAGTGAATCTGTGACAATTAAAGGGGGGGGTGGACCTTTAGGAGGACACTCAAAAGCAAAGTGTTGGTCAAGGATAAAAAGGAGATACATTTCAGAAGAAAAGCCCACAGGACTCTCGGACAAAATGAGAATCCATTTGTGTCTCTGTAACCAATGTTCTGGCCATCTTTTGTGAGATGTTTGGTGGGGAAAGTAAGGGCACACCGTGCATCTCTGTCGGGTCAGTTGTTCAAGTTAGACAGTGAAAAGGAATCTCAAAAAGGAGCAATATTTGCAGGTGTATGGGATTGCACAAGCAACAATGAGGCAACGTAGGACAGTAAAACAAGCCTTAGCTGGCGGAGCTTCCATCTATGCCAGGGCTTGAGTAAGCTTGTTCTCTACATAGAACAGGAGAAGAGATTAGGGGCCTGAATTCAGTAAAATGCACCATGTGCATAGTAGGGTTGTGCTTTCGGGGTAAACCTTGACCCATTTTGTGTCCCGGCTTTCAGTGGGGGGCCGGATCCATTTTTTGGGAGCCTCCTGAAATCGGAAGGGCAGGTATCTGTATTCACCCTGGGGTGCCGAAAGATCTGTATTCTATAGGCCCATTATGGGGGGAGGCTTGCCAGGCTCCTCTTCCCGTCACAGGCATTGAAGCTGTTTTAGTCTAGAGGAAAGGCAATCAGCTGCAAGCACTGGTGCTCACTTTAAAAACACTTCTTACATGTTTTTCTACTCTACAGGAGAGGTGCTCACCACAAGCCACACATGCATTCTCCAAGGCAAGGAGGCGAGTGCTGTTTCTTACTCTAGAGGAGGTGCTCGGCTGCAGGCAAGCTGCACACCACACACACACTCTCCAAGGCAAGGAGGCAAGTGCTGTTCCTTACTCTAAAGGAGGTGCTCGGCTGCAGGCAGGCTGCACGCCACACACACTCTCTCCAAGGCAAGAAGGCAAGTGCCGTTTCTTACTCTAGAGGAGGTGCTCGGCTGCAGGCAGGCTGCACGCCACACACGCACTCTCCAAGGCAAGGAGGCAAGTGCTGTTTCTTACTCTAGAGGAGGTCCTCGGCTGCAGGCAAGCTGCACACCACACACACTCTCTCCAAGTCAAGGAGGCAAGTGCCGTTTATTACTGTAGAGGAGGTGCTCGGCTGCAGGCAGGCTGCACGCCACACACACTCTCTCCAAGGCAAGGAGGCAAGTGCTGTTTATTACTCTAGAGGAGGTGCTCGGCTGCAGCCAAGCTGCACACCACACACACTCTCTCCAAGTCAAGGAGGCAAGTGCCGTTTATTACTCTAGAGGAGGTGCTCGGCTGCAGGCAGGCTGCACGCCACACACGCACTCTCCAAGGCAAGGAGGCAAGTGCCGTTTCTTACTCTAAAAGAGGTGCTCAGCTGCAGGCAGGCTGCACGCCACACACGCACTCTCCAAGGCAAGGAGGCAAGTGCCATTTCTTACTCTAGAGGAGGTGCTCGGCTGCAGGCAGGCTGCACGCCACACACGCACTCTCCAAGGCAAGGAGGCAAGTGCCGTTTCTTACTCTAAAAGAGGTGCTCAGCTGCAGGCAGGCTGCACGCCACACACGCACTCTCCAAGGCAAGGAGGCAAGTGCCATTTCTTACTCTAGAGGAGGTGCTCGGCTGCAGGCAGGCTGCACGCCACACACGCACTCTCCAAGGCAAGGAGGCAAGTTCTGTTTCTTACTCTAGAGGAGGTCCTCAGCTGCAGGCAAGCTGCACGCCACACACGCACTCTCCAAGGCAAGGAGGCAAGTGCCGTTTTTTACTCTAGAGGAGGTGCTCAGCTGCAGGCAGGCTGCACACCACACACACACACTCTCCAAGGCAAGGAGGCAAGTGCTGCAGGGCAGCAGAAAACAAGCTTGCTCCCTCCTCCCTATGACTTCCCCTCACAATTTGTACATGGCTATCATGTCTCCTCTTAGCCTTCTCTTCTGCAGGCTAAACATGCCCAGTTCTTTAAGCCTCTCCTCATAGGGCTTGTTCTCCAGACCTTTGATCATTTTAGTTGCCCTCCTCTGGACACATTCCAGCTTGTCAACATCTCCCTTCAACTGCGGTGCCCAGAATTGGACACAGTATTCCAGGTATGGTCTGACCAAGGCAGAATGGAGGGGGAGCATGACTTCCCTGAATCTAGATGCTATACCCCTATTGATGCAGGCCAGAATCCCATTGGCTTTCTTAGCAGCCGCATCACATTTATAAGGTAAAAACTGGGATATATGGCCAGGTAGCATCAGAGTGTGGTCAAGATGGCAAGCGGTATTAATGAGGAAGAACGAACGATCTAGTTGCCAACACACAAGTGAGATGATTCCATTTCAACAGCGTGAGTAGTTTCACAAGCACATTTATTTATGTGAATGGGGAATTCTTGAGTGCTCTCTAAGATTATATTATCCTTATGATAGTGTACTACTTCAATGCGGTCTCCAGTAAAGAAAATTAATGCTTTAAATATATATGGATGAAGTATCAAGTCAGTTTGCCATTTTCTCTAAGTAGACTTCAGAGACAAAATTACAGAAAGGGCCCACCTGTAACAGTGGAGGCTATCTGGTATCTTTCTGAGCTACTATCCACAGATTTTCCCATCTATTTTGACAGTTGCAAGGATTAGGAGCTTATCTACAATGCTGGAAAAAAGTACAGATGCCACGGATGGCTGAAAAGACAAATAAATGGGTCCTGGAGCAAATGAAGCCAACATCTCCCTAGAATCCTAGATAACTGAGACTGATGTACTTTGGCCATATTATGAGAAAACATGACTCACAAGAAACAATGCTTGGTAAGGTGGAAGGCTGTAAGAAATGAGGAAGATCACATTCCAGTTGGATGGACTCATTCAAGGAAGCCTTGTTTTGAAGTTGCAAGTCCTGAGCAAGACTGTTAATGACGGGGTGACTTGGAAGTGTCTCATTCATAGGGTTGCCATAGCTCAAAGCCAGCTTGACAGCAGTTAACAATAAGGTCACAATCAATACTTTGAATCCTGCCGTTTCAGTGCAGTACTCTAACCAGTATAAATACATTGGCTTGCAGGACTTATCAAGATCCTTCAATGCTTAGGAGCTAAGAATTATAAAAACTCCAAACTTGATAAACAGTAAAGACAGCAGCTAATGTTATATTCACTTTTTAAAATTGGTGGAGTTTGGTACCCAAATGTTGCTTTCTTGGGCCTCTCTTATGGAACCCCATCATAGAGATTGCTCTCACCATAAATTTTCATAGCCATCCCCCAGATGGTTCAGGAAGTCCATTCTTCCCGTTCTTTTAATGCCCCCCTGGATACACATCCGTTAACGGCCCTGATTTGCAGCTATCTGCTCTCTTCCAAGCATTCTCTCACATGCCTTCCATCAGAGGCCTGAGTGCCAAGGTTTTCATTACTTCCTAATGGTACATAGTCCGGCTGTATATATATTTCTTTTTAAAAACCAATTAAAAACAAAACGTTAAGTAGCTCAGGCCGATCTAGCCCAGCCATTGATTTCGCCTGCTTTCCTCATCTATTAATGGGCATGCCTTCTCACTCGTAAATCTTTCTCATGATAGATCTGAAAAAGCCCTT
Source organism: Anolis carolinensis (assembly GCF_035594765.1). Lineage (NCBI taxonomy): Eukaryota > Metazoa > Chordata > Lepidosauria > Squamata > Anolidae > Anolis > Anolis carolinensis. The sequence goes on along the minus strand of NW_026943826.1, from coordinate 4,765,110 downwards.
CATTTCGTACCCCAGCCTGGGGCCAGCGTCCATTCATCCTCCACATGTGTACCTGCCCTTGACACCCCAAATGGTTTTTTTGCGTTGGCTAGCGTTTGTGTCCTTTGTGCATTTCAAGGGAAGCTTTGGGCCTTTTCTATCACCTTGCAATCACCTTTCAAAACCAGGAGCCCACAAATCATTCTTGACCAAACCCTTGGTCCTCAATGTCTTCTTCAGAAGGATCATCCTCTCTTAATCCTTAATTACAGAGGAGCTGTCTCATTAGACACCGGGGCTGTTTTTTCGCCATGCACACCTCAGACTAATGGCTTGCCCACACAAATAGCAAAAAGGCCGACGCACAAGGTTGGGACTGATTATGCAGGTCTACCCACATGCACGGAGACACTGTGTACTACAAAGTATACTGTGCTGTTTTCTAAATAACCTTTCAAATATGACTGCCCAACTTCTTCTTTAAGAGCTTCAGGGAAAGACTCAGTCATCCTAAAGACTTAAGGTCAGCTGTTGAATTGCTCTCTTGTTGGTGCCAATTCCTCTTCATTGTTGAATTTATCCGAGGGTTAGGCTCATTATCTGCCTCTTCTTTCGTGCTATAGCCTTTTTGTACCATCCAACCTGATGCGAAGGGTTCTAGGGACCTTGAAAGTTTCTCCTCTTTTGTTGAATTTTGACTGATCCTAAAAGACCTAATAAGGAGCCTTATAATGGCCCCTGATGGCTCAGTGTGCTAAACTGCTGAGCAGCTGAACTTGCAGACTGAAAAGTCCCAGGTTCAAATCCGGGGAGTGGAGTGAGCCCCCGCTGTTAGCTCCAGCTTCTGCCAACCTAGCAGTTCAAAAACATGCAAATGTGAGTAGATCAATAGGTACCGCTCCAGTGGGAAGGTAATGGCGTTCCATTAAGTCATGCCAGCCACATGACCTTGGAGGTGCCTATGGACAATGCCAGCTCTTCGGCTTAGAAATGGAGATGAGCACCAACCCCCAGAGTCAGACATGACTGGACTTAACGTCAGGGGAAACCTTTACCTTTACCTTTTAAAAGACCTAAAGATTCCACCTAAAGGCCTTGGAAACTACCATGTTTCCCCAAAAATAAGACAGTGTCTTATATTATTTTTTGCTCCCAAAGATGTACTAGGTCTTATTTTCAGGGGATGTCTTATTTTTCCATGAAGAAGAATTCACATTTATTGTTGAACAAAAAAAATGAACATTTATTATATACTGTAGTTGTAATCACAAACCAACATAACCAAACCAGACAAACTGTGACTCCTGTCAAGAATTTCTTGTTACTACCATTATTTCCATGTACAACTGGTATGTACATTTACCAATCTTGCATGCTCTGGTGTTTTGTTTGGCAGGCGCCAGGGATGCTTCCAAACAAAAACTTTGCTAGGTCTTACTTTCAGGGGAGGCCTTATATTTAGCAATTCAGCAAAACCTCTACTAGGTCTTATTTTTTAGGGATGTCTTATTTTCGGGGAAACAGAGTAAACATTTTTAGTCTCTGTTTGTATTCAGATGGAAGACTGTCAACAAATACCAGGTGCTGTGCCGAACTTAGCACAGCAGGTTAAACTGCTGTGCTGCAGAAAAATCCTGCCAATCAAAAAGTCAGCAGTTCAAGCCCGGGTTGGGGTTGAGCACCCACCGTCAGCCCCAGCTCACCTGCCTACCTAGCAGGTCAAAAGCAGAAAGGTGAGTAGATAAATAGGTACCGCTTTTAGTGGGGAGGTAACAAAGGCGGCCTTAAGGAAATCGATCGGAGGAAAGCTCCTTGGCATGGAAGATGGAGCGACAGCACCCTCCATGGACAGAGTTAAGCACAATCTCTAAGATGCCGGAAATAAGATGGGAAAAACTGCTTTTACCTCTGTCCTTGTTAATCGTATAATCAGCATTGAATGTCTGCCATATGTGTGTTCTGTAAGCCGCTCTGAGTCCCCTTTTTGGTGAGAAGGGTGGGGTATAAATACTGCAAATAAATAAATATTTCATAGGACTAGTAAAAAGCACCTCTGAGTATTCCTTGCCTAAGAAACCCCTGTATGTATAGCTAGCCATGTTGACAGATGACTTGGAGACACGCACACATACAGTGAAGGCATATTTTCCCCTTATATCTCTAGCAAACCAATCCTGAAAGTTTTCACTGCTCAAGCAATATTATGTTTGGATCCCACTTGACTCATGTGGGACATTTTCTCATGCAGCTATGGGTCTTAACAAACAAAGGAGCCTCTGCATATGGTGGAAAATCGTCACTTGAAGAAGTGCCCGTCCCCATCTTTCTCGATGAACATCCTCCAGAGTCCTCTGCCGCATCATGGCTGACTTTTGAGGAGAGTGAATCAATTAGGGCTTTTGAAAAACTCACGCCTGTATGGCTGGCCCCACTGAGTGCTGACATCAGCTTGACTTTATCACCTTCTTTAAAGATGAGTATTTTATTCATAAGGCTACGCCTCCCTGAATCCAATCAAGTTTCCACATCAATTAGGCAGACTGACATCAGGTTTAACTATGTTTCTCCCTTCCAGAATTGTCAGATCTTGAAGTCGCAAGGCTTGATCGTCCCGCCAGAGTTGTGCGACGAATAACAATAAAAAACAATAAGGATCTGGGATATGCCTATAGGATGCTGCACTATAGAAGCTAAAGTTTAGTTTTGCCTCCCTGAAGAGATAATTCTACTTCCCAAGACTTTGTTCTCTCTCTATGGGGAGAAGAGCAATAGGCACCTAGTGTTTCCAATCTGATCAATGTAGCTCCTTTTAAGCTTTGTGCATGTTTGCCCAAAGGAGTGGTGGGATTCTGTAGACAGCCGATCCAGTCCCCAAGGCTGTCTCCTTGTTACCCCAGGGCAGCCTCTTGGTTTCCTGTTTTAAAGGCTGTCCAGAGGCTGTTTAGGTGAATCAGCGCATTTCTTGCAACCTTCCCGAGGGATCCATCCCCACGCACCACAATCTATTTAGAAGTTAGCAAGGCTAATGCTTTGGGAGGTCCCAGAAGGACAGTCTTCGTACCACCTCTTCCAACAGGAGAGAATCCGTCTATTACACCACTGTCTCGCAAGCCAAGAGGCACAGACACGCACACGCCCATTGTTCTGGGCAACGTGCAATTACACAAACCTACAACTCTATTTATCGGAGCGGCTTAAGGTGAGGGATGTTCAGAACACCTGGAGCTTTGGGAAGTGGTGGATTTGTTTGCCGCATGTGTGCTTTAAAGTCAGCAAGAAAGAGGTCCCAGGGATCCACGAAATGCACCTTTTTTCTTCTAAGCACCACGGAGCAGAATTGTGATTGCAGCCAAGTTTGTGCATGTTGGGGTGTTATGTCTTTTCGCCAACATCTAAACACTTGATGCATCTAAACACTTGACTCCACAATCAGAACAGTAAATAAGTAGCAGCACTCTGAAAACAAAAGAATTCCAGACAGGAATCAATCAGGGGCAGCTAATGACTCTGAACAAAGGATTCCCCAGGCCAGGATGTGAGGCTGGGAAGGCCATTTAATGCTAACGAATGAGATTAATTGCAACATTCACCCTGGCTTCCAACAGACAAGAGCCCTTCCCTCCACCCAGGACCTTATACAAATATATGAACCCTACTTGCTTAGTTTCCAACAGACCTCACAACCTCTTGAGGATGCCTGTCATAGATGTGGGTGAAATGTCAGGAGAGAACACTTCTGGAACATGGCCATAAAGCCTGGAAAACATACAACAACCTATTTAGGGAATCAAATTGGTTTTCCTGGTGGAATTGAATTAATTTGCCGTGGTCTCTTTTACCCAGGGGAGAACACTGAATTGATTAATATTGCCATAAGGTTGGTGATGAACACAGGCAAATGGATAAGAAATACAGCTCCTTACTTGTGTGGGTGTGAGGACCATAGGGGTGGCAATTGTCCTCCAAGGCAGTCCAAGGTCTTCCAGATCTCCTTTGTTTTAAAAATGGTCCCTTGGCTGAAGAACAGTGCTCTCAGAAGTCTCCAGGAAGAGTGATGCTTTGTTTTAAAACTATTTGCGGGAGGCCTTATATTTTTTCTGAGTTTCAAGCAACCTTTTCCAAAGTTGGATGGTCACTGCAGGTTTAGCATATGGCAGGCAGTGAAACACACTCTGTTGTGCCCTCAAACACCTTTTTGTCTCTTTGGTGTGCTTAATGATATTGTCAGCCTTGCTGTTGGCACCAGATGAATGGCATGACAAATCCTTTGGAGCGCAAAATAGTGACTGCATGGCCCTCCTTGGTTTGAAAACATCAGCTGGCCTTCTTTCTCCATTGCCCACCATGAGATTGCCAACAGGACTGCAGAGGAAGCCAGAGGTGAAATGGCTCCGAAATGGGTAATGCAGTTTTTGCTCCAACCAGATGTGGGGGGAAATAACTTGTTTTGATATTTACAGGAGTGAATTAATTTGGGCCTTCAGATAAAATCTCAGACACACCCAGATGACACTTACACCCCCAGCCACAGAAGGCGATAACATCATCGGCTGACTTTGCCACTTCTGTCTTTTTCGCCCTTTTCTAGGGTTATGAAATACATATTTTGTGTTGCTGGCTAATGCCAAAGTTTCAAAATCCATGTAATTAAGATTAATTTAAGAGCTGCGCTGGATCATCTTGTGGCATCCACCCATTAATTAAAGAAACACTTTGAATTTCAGGTGCCTGCCTTAATATTTCACTCCACGCTGGCACGGTTCAACCGAAGTTGGCCGAGGAAATAAAAAATGTCCAGGTGTTCAAGGCTGGGAGTGATGGGTTGAAAGACGGCTGTTTTCTCCTGGGAGACAAGTGCCCTCTTCTGGAAGGCCTGCCATTACATGCAGAGAGAAATGTTTTCTGTACGTTGATATGGGAACACAGACATGAGAATGTCTCTTCTTGAGAAAAACTAACTCATGAATATAATGTGCCAATTGCATAGAAAATTAGCTAGAAGTTGCCAAGAGTTAGGAAAGGCTGCCCTGACCTCATTCTTATCATACCTGAGTTGCAGGTTTTGTACTGGGCCAGGCCTTGGTTCATGGGTAAGATGACTCATCAGTCAGTTTAGTTTCTTGTGAGCAGCACATACAAGCTATCGTTGTTTTCTTGGAATTCTCTGCAATGCTAAACTGGTACAGAGTCAGTGCAATTTGTGGGCAGAATATCTGACTGGGATTTGAGACATTCATGTTCACCACTGAGCCATGCAGACCAAATTTGTTGTATTTGGACCACCCAAATACAACAAACTAAAAACTCCAAAAGCAGTGATATCTTTGTGTTGTCGAAGGCGTTCATGGCCAGGATCACAGGGTTGTTGTATGTTTTCCGGGCTGTATGGCCATGTTACACTGACACCTCAGGAAAAAGAAGAGGAGGCAAATTTCAAGCATTCTCTCCTGACGTTTCGCCCACATCTATGGCAGGCATCCTCAGAGGTTGTGAGGTATGGAGAAACTCAACCAGAGAAATCAGCCATAGCAGAGCACTTGATGAACCAACCTGGACACAGTATATTATTTGAGAACACAGAAATGCTTGGCCACTCCAACAACTACCCTGTTTCCCCTAAAATAAGACATCCCCAGAAAATAAGACCTAGTAGAGGTTTTGCTGAATTGCTAAATATAAGGCCTCCCCTGAAAGTAAGACCTAGCAAAGTTTTTGTTTGGAAGCATGCCCGCCGAACAGAACACCAGAGCATGCAGGATCGGTAAATGTACGTACCATAAAGTGTTGTACATGGAAATATTGGTAGTAACAAGAAATTATTGATAGGATTCACAGTTTGTCTGGTTATGCTGGTTTATGACAACTACTGTACTAATGGAGTGTTCATTTTTTTTGTTCAACAATACATGTGAATTCTTCTTCATGGAAAAATAAGACATCCCCTGAAAATAAGACCTAGAGCATCTTTGGGAGCAAAAATTAATATAAGACACTGTCTTATTTTCGGTATCATGTCAGACTACACAGAGAAGTCATTGAAATTCACAAGCATGTGGACAACTTCAACAGAAAGGAGGCAACCATGAAAGGCAACATGAGAGAGCACTACAACACATGACCACTGCAGCAAGCTTGTTATATGTGAAGAAATTGAAGACTATGGAAATTTCAACACAGGAAGGTTAGAGAACCAGAGCGTTTGAGCTGGCAGAAATGGATAAATTATCCAAATCATCGGAATCCAAAAAATTCCTGGTCAGAGATGGGGAGAAGTGGAAGCTTCTTCAATGAAAGCAATGACATGTTCTGTGATATGCACACAGAACATGTCACAGGCCAAATTGTTTGCATCCATAATATTTGTTTTGCCACTCCTACCAATACATGCAAATGTTTACTTCAAGCCTTGGTCCTAGCAACAGCCACAACACCACTCTCTTTCTCGCCATTTCAAAAACCGACTATTGCCATGGCCTGTCAGTGAGCACACCTTTACATAAAAGAACTTGAAATTTGCCTCCTCTTTTTTTTCCTGAGGTGTCAGTGTAACTCTACATGTGTTCTCATTCTTGGGGAAAATGTTCATGATTATTTCATTTTGTGGCGGTAATGGAAAATACATTTTAGTGCTTGTGTTCCACATTTGCAATTCATGTTTCCATACATGATTACATTAAGTCTGTGTTCTGTCATTTTTGATGAATGTAGCTTGTTTTCTGTAAAAAACAGACCCCGGGATGGAAAGTGACAGAAGTGAAGCTGTAACAAAGGGCGATAAATTTTTCATCGCTGTGGCACCAAAAGCACGAGGAAGTCCCCTGGAACCTCAAAGGCGGCTTAGGGAAAGCAGAGGGAAAAGGGCACTTCAGCCACACAGAGAACTGTGACCCATAGTTATTGTTGAAGGAGCACGCAAGGGCAATAATGGGGCAGTGACAGCCAATGATGGCACATTTGGCTTGGTCCGGGGTTGACAGATTATCTTTTTATTATCAGCTCAGTGGAGCAAATGTCAGGAGTGAGTAGATTTTGCATTAGCCAATTGACCTTAGCTGGAGGAGGTGGATGGTAGCTCATTGGCAAGGCATGTGGCTGGCAGGTAAAAGGCCCAAAGGGAAGAAGCCCTTGGGATCTCACTTTAAAGACCACGTATATCCAACATTACACAAATGAAAACTGGGACCAATGTGGAGTCTGGTCAAGATGACAAAAAGTTATTAATGAGTCATTAAAGCCGTTAAAAGGAACTAAAGGCTTCCGCGCAAAACAATGTTTGTTTAAACTAGTCTGTAATAGGAACGGATGCTGGGTAAAACCAATTGTGGCTAGAATGGATATTGGAATGACAAAAAAAATCTCTCTGCCTTTTAAGTAGTTTTCGCAGCAACAGGAACATAAAAAGTATGAGAGAATAGGGCTGACCTCAAATGCATTTACATCTTGAAGCAATAAAATAACACAGAGAGAGAGAGGAAAAGCATGCCACAGACTCCGCTCAAGCAACAAGTGGATAGGCTTAGAGATTTTTGGGTGGCTTTTAAAATAAGAACTTCCCAATCTTCATAACTGAAACAACGAAGGGTTTCAGAAACGCAAATGAAGGAGAAAACAAGTGGGTTTTACTCATCCAGGTGATAGATTTGAACACTTAGTTCTTAAAGTCTTGCTTGACTCCCTGTGTATTCATCCTCGCTACATCTACCACCTCTTCTTTTGTGACAGGCCAATTTGACATGTCTGTATCGGGAAACAATGACATCCCTATAACAATAACTAAGATCCAGAACCAACCTATATTTCCTGAGTTAACAAAACCGATTGTCTGGAAAAGCTCTGAGAAATGTCTATCATGTTGATCATGGAACAAAAACATCATTAAATGGTGTCTGGTGAGGCCATAAGGAACAATCATGGTCAAAAACAGTGTTAGATGATAGGCACCCATTACTAGCTTATTAATTTTAAAAAGCAACAACATGGAATGATGTCAGAGTTGATGGACAGCCGTCTGGTTTTGGGACATGTTAAAGGCCATCTTTAGAAGAAGACAGAAAAAAGAGAGATTTTATAAAATCAAACATTTCAACAAAGGTAGGCGTTCCTTTGCTGTGGCCTATCAAACAGTCTATCTAGCTAAACTGGTCAAGAATGTGCAATGTAGTTGGAAAAGGATAATAAAAGTCCATGCAGTTGAAATTAATATCACCTTCCCATTTTCTTTCACCTACTTTTCTGTCTTTCCCAGCTCCTTTCATTATTTGTCTGTTTCACAAAATGTGTGGATCACCTTCTGGTTCTCCTGGGTCTCTCAGCAGCTTTCGATACCATCATGGTATCTTTCTGGGTTGGCTCTCTGGAATGGGTCTTGGGGGCACTGCTACCCAGATGGTGATGCTGGGGGACACCTGCTCAGACCCCTGGCCATTGACCTGTGGGGTCTCGCAAGGCTCTATGCTTTCCCCCATGCTTTTAAACATCTACATGAAACCGCTTGCTCAGGTCATCTGGAGTTTTGGAGTTGGGAGCCATCTCTATGCTGATGACACACAACTCTCCTACTCTTTTCCACCATAATCCAAGGAAGCTCCTCGGATCCTGGGCTAGGATGAGGGCTAATAAATTGTGGCTCAATCCTGACAAGGCAGAGGCCTTCCTGGTCAGTTGTGGAGCCGGTCAGGGTATAGGGTTGCAACCTGTGCTCGACAGGGTTACACTCCTCCTGAGGACACAGGTCCACAGTCTGGGGTCCTCCTGGATTCAGCACTGTCGCTTGAGGCTCAGGTGTCAGTGAGGGTCTTTCCACAGTTAAAACTTGTGCGCCAGCTGCAACTGTAGCTCAAAAAGCCTGACTTGACCATGGTGGTCCATGCCTTAGTTACATCTACAATGGACTACTGTAACGCACTCTATGTGGGGCTGCCTTTGACGATAGCTCAAACTGCAATTCGTGCAAAGATTGGCTTCCAGATGACTAATTGTAGCTAATTACAGGGAGCATGCCATGCCCCTATTAAAGCAGCTCCACTGGCTGCCGACAAGTTTCAGGATTCAATTCAAAGTGTAGGTTATAAAACCCTATATGGGTCGGGTCCAACCTATCTATTGAGTGCTTTTGTGAGCTGCCCTGAGTCCCTTCGGGGAGATGGTGGCAGAGTAGAAATAAAAGTTTGTTATTATTATTATTGTAACATTCTCAGACTACCATTCCTCTGGGCTCCATCAATGCTATAAAAGAATATGATGGAGAACTGTCCATTCATTAGCTTCATGGTTCAGGAAGGAAGGAAAAAATGAAGGAAGGAAGGAAGGAAGGAAGGAAGGAAGGAAGGAAGGATGGATGGAAGGAAGGAGGGATGGATGGAAGGAAGGAGGGATGGAGTGATGGAGGAATGGAGTGATGGAGGAATGGAGGGAACGAGGGATGGAAGGATGGAGGGAACGAGGGATGGAGGGAACGAGGGATGGAGGGAAGGAGGGATGGAGGGAAGGAGGGATGGAGGGAAGGAGGGATGATGGAGGGAAGGAGGGATGGAGGGAAAGAAGGAAGGAAGGAAGGAAGGAAGGAAGGAAGGAAGGAAGGAAGGAAGGAAGGAAGGAAGACCCAACCTTGTTTGCCGGCCCCATGACCTTGGAGGTGACTATGGACAACGCCGGCTCTTGGGCTTAGAAATGTAGATGAGCACCAACCCGCACAGTTGGACACAACTGGACTTAACGTCAGGGGAAACCTTTACCTTTACCTTATAAGTTTTGAAAGTGCGGTGAGGATACCCGACGGCACTCTCAATATGCAGTGTGCTAGGTCTATTTAAATTATTTGGAGAACCAATGATCAGAGCCTGTTCTTCCTCCATGACCACCATTCATTATGCTAAAACGATATCTTTTCTCTTCCCTAGGCAACCATGATGAAGTCCAGCCAATAGAGTCCAAGCAACCTCCCCAAGCTGCCGTCACTGTCTATTTGATAATGACTAATACTGCTTTTAAGTAAATATTCAGGAGGGGGCTGTTTCTATATCCTTTGGAGGGGGCTCGTTTTATTATTATTTTTTCTCCCGCTGATGTACTTTTCCCCCCTCTGCAAATAATGTGAGTGAGTCAGCGTTCTGGTCTCTCTCAGCAGCAGCCTCTGGCTCTAATTCAGTTTAAGGAGGGTAACCTTTGACTCCTTTTTACTATACTAACCCAGCTAAGAGAACACTTAGCGATTTCTCCACTATCTGCTAAGAGAGAGTCTAGGTGGGGCGGGGGAGAGAGCAAGAGATAGTGCAGGGTTGGGGGGGGGGAGGAAGGGAAACAAACTTTCACATAAAATTATGGTATATGGATAATTGAGAAGTTTAAAAACATGAATCTAATTGTGCTGTCCCTGGAGAAGCCAATATTGAGCCCTCCTATAAAAGGCTTGGAGTTACCCAATGGTGATTTATTGCTAAATCCTAGTATTTTTCAATACATTATAGTTTTTAAATTGTGTTTAAATTGAGTGTAGAAGAGCAGAGGCCATTAGGAGATGCAGAAATGATGATTATATTTAAATATTCATGCACGCAGTACCTTATTATTGAATCTGAACACTAACAAAATCAATATTAAGTGCGGTTTGACATGAATTTATTTATGAATTTCGACTCTCTAAGTACTGTATTTTTTCACTCAAAAAATGGTGGGTATAATGTAGTAATGATATCAAAACAGAGTGTCAGAGAGCATTAGCCGAGGAGGTTATAAACCTCCGTATTACGGGGCCCCGTGCCGCCCTCAAAAGTGCTTAGTGCACAAAACCAAAATGACTTTTTTTATTTATTTGAAACACGTACATGCAGAGAGAGAGAGAGAGAGAGAGAGAAATAGGAAGGAAATTCTCGGTCGGAAATTACACGGCAGAGGTTTTCTATGCTCTCAGGGCCAGCGTAAAAAGACAGTGGTATCTTTTGGGGCAAAGCAACGATTCGGTGGAATAGCAGGGTAGCCAGGGTTATTGTTGTGGGTTTTTAAATTTTTATTATTGATTTTATTTACAAATATTTATATGCCACTTCCAACTTCTGAAAGTGGTGGACATAAACATTATGTAAAATATATGCAAACTCACAGAAAACAGCGCACAAATTCATTTTGAAATACAAGAAATAGAATTTGGGTTACTGTATATACTCGAGTATAAGCCTAGTTTTTCAGCCCTTTTTTAGGGCTGAAAAAGCTCCCCTCGGCTTATACTCGAGTAAGGATCCTGGCTGGCTTATGTTCAGGTTGGCTTATACTCAAGTATATAGGTAATCAGACATAGACAGTCTTATCTTATTAAAGTCTTATTATTATCATAAATTACAATTTTATGTAAAGATTCAAAAACATTTAACCTCAAATAATGTAATTTTATTAGTATCTATATTTATTTTTTATTTTTGAAATTTGCCAGTAGCTGCTACATTTCCCACCCTCGTCTTATACTCGAGTAAATAGGCTTTCCCAGTTTTGTGATAAAAATAGGTGCCTCGGCTTATATTCAGGTCGGCTTATACACGGTACATTAAAAAGGCAAAATTGACTCTAACAGGCATTTTTTTTATCATACTTTGAAAACCAAGGACAGGTGGTGGATGATAGAATACATTCCGTATATTAAGTGCGACTATATTGAATGCCTTGCTCTGAATACCAAGAGCATGCAACCCTACTAGGAAGGCCTCTTCCAATGAACTTAAAGACCAATTGAATTTATACAGAAGAAATGGGATTGGCAGGAGCACTAAAACTGTCAAGGCTAACATAGAAGGCAGGCAAAACCACCAGGCATTATGGGATAGGGCAATAGCAGCTGCAAAACTTTAAAAAGCCATATCACTGCCCAGTTGACCCACTTCGAGTCAATATTCATTGACAGCAGCAGTGTGGTCTTACCTACTATGCCTGGAATTGCACTAAGTTGGACGTGGGCTTCTGTGAGCACAGTTCCAGCAAAGACTGAGTCAGGCCATGAAAACAGAAGAAAGAGGAGACAGAAAATGATATAGTGGCAGCGGATATACTTTGCGTTAGAATCCCAGCACCTAAAACCTAGTGCTAAAGCCGGGAGTCCGACAGTACAGCAGTCCTAATAGCAGGACAAGCTGTTGTCGAAGGCTTTCATGGCTGGAATCACTGGGTTGCTATGAGTTTTCCGTGCTGTATGGCCATGTTCCAGAAGCATTCTCTACTGACGTTTCACCCACATCTATGGCAGGCATCTTCAGAGGTTGTGAGGTCTCTTGGAAAGTAGTCAAGTGTGTATTATATATCTGTGGAATAATGTCTGGGATGGGAGAAACAACTCTGGAAATAATACTGGTATTAAACGAACAAAATCTAGCCACCAGTATTTAAAAAAAACTGTAAAATCAGGACAGTAAATAAAGAACAACACTCAGAAAAGAGGGGAACTCCAGACAAGAAACAATCAGGGCCACCTAACCACTCCTAACTAATGATGATGATGATGATGATGATGATGATGATGATGATGATGATGATGATGATGATGAAAAACAACAGGAAAAACTAAGCCACTATCAGGACCTCAAGACTGAACTTCTGGCAGAAACCAGTACAGGTGGTCCGGGTGGTGATCAGCACACTGGGTGCTGTGCCAAAAGATCTCAGCCGGCATTTGGAAACAATAGAAATTGACAAAATTACGATCTGCCAACTGCAAAAGGCCACCCTACTGGGATCTGCACACATCTTCCGAAAATACATCACACAGTCCTAGACACTTGGGAAGTGTTCGACTTGTGATTTTGTGATAAGAAATCCAGCATATCTATTTTGTTTGCTGTGTCATACAAGGTCATTGTGTCAATAATAATAATAATAACTTTATATTTATACCCCGTCTCCATCTCCCCAGGGGGACTTGGGGCGGCTTACATGGGGCCAAATGCCCAGGCAAATAAAATAACAAACATAAAATACATCAAATAACAGAACCACACGCAAAATAAGAATTAAACATTAAAATAAAAGAATACAATAGCAAATATTAGTAAAACATGAATTAAAACACAACAATAAAATCATAAAAATGAACTGGGCAAAAGTGCGTCAAGTGTTTCAAAGGATTCCCCCGCGCAGGAAGCACCCAGGTTTTGAAGCTGCAAAGTTATTCAATGCTAATCAAGGTGGCCAATTGCAACATTCACACTTGCCTCAGACAGGAGTTCTTTCTCCCACCCTGGACATTATTCCACAGATATATTATATGCCCTGTTATATTGCTCTTTGGATTTTGTGTTGTACTGTATATGATTCTTTATTGTATTGTTGTAATTGTATTATGATATGTTGTTTTTATATTGTGTTATATTGTATTTTCCCGGGCATGGCCCCATGTAAGCCGCCCCGAGTCCCCATTGGGGAGATGGTGGCGGGGTATAAATAAAGTTTTATTATTATTATTATTATTATATATAAACCCCATTTGCCTAGTTTCCAAGAGACCTCACAACCTCCGAGGATGCCTGCCACAGATGTGGGCGAAATGTCAGGAGAGAATGCTTCTGGAACATGTCCATACAGTCCGGAAAACTCACAGCAACCCAGATCAAAGATCATTTACTGCTAGCTCATCCAAGAGAAAATAATAATAATAATAATAATAATAATAATAATAATAATAATAATAACTTTATTTGTATTCCGCCCTATCTCCCTGAGGGGAATCCGTAGGTCTTGTTCCATGCAAGTGGATAGCTCTTGCTTCTTGAGGATTAGTTTGTGACAATGCACCATGGATGGAGAACTTAGGGTACTCAGAATATTGTACATTGCAACTCTCATCAGCCTTGGTCAGGGTGACCATTCACTGTTCTTATTGCTATGGCACATAAATGTGTTGTGTTTGTGTTTACAAACTGTTAATAGATTATCTTTAATACCACGTCTCTGAAAGAATGATTGTTCAAATCTGAAGGGGGTGTGTGTTTTGGGCCAAGGCTTCTAGTCAGGGCTGTGGAAACCCAGGATGTCTGATAACCCAAATAAACCTGATGCTGCCAGCAATAGATGCCAAAGCAATGCCAGTGCCAAAACCCGAAGAACTCCAGGAGCAAGATTAGCATAACAGTTTGGCATTTGCATCGGCCGCTGGTTCTGTGCCATCACAAGCCATGGGAAAAATCTGTCCTTTCCCCCTTTTCCCTTTATGAGCATTTTTTAAAAACCTGAATATTTCGTTATCCTGAATAGGGCCAAATTTGGAATTGTTAATAATCTGTTCAAAACCAAACGGTAATCACATAATTCACCATTAAGTCAACTAAAGATGTTCAAGCATTCAAAGCATGGGGAGGACCAGGCTGCTATACAGACATTAATTATGGCAGACCTTTCAGAAAAGAATAGGCGACAACTGCAATTCAGCACCAAAATGGTTGAGGATAGAGCGATTTGAAATCCAAAATCTAAATGTAATTTCCTCCATTTCACTTTGATCCCACCTGTCATAACTATGTAATGCTGTATTTATACCTGGTTTGAATATTTAACTCCATCTGAGAAAATGGCTTGTAATCCATGAAAAAATACACTCAAACAAATCAGTAAGACTTAGGAGCCACAAGAGTCATTTTCCTTCTCTAATTCCTATAGTGATACAGACTCAACATGCCTATCCGTTAGAAAGTTGCTATCATTTTCTGTTTCTCCAACATTAAATTTTGCAAAATTTCATATTGCTTTCTATTTTAAATATGAAAAAAATCGCAAATGTATTATTATTATTATTATTATTAATAATAATAATAATAACAACTTTATTTTTATATCCTGCCTCCATCTCCCCGAAGGGACTCGGGGCGGCTTACATGGGGATGAGCCCAACATCAACATAGGTTAAAACACAATCCATGAATAAAACAATATGACAAAATAAATATAAAACGACATCAAACACAATTGGGTAAATTACGATCAAGTTTAGCCCAAGTCTATCTGTGGCTAGTATAGACTCTGATGGGCACCCGCATGTCTGGTGTACCCACACCATACATCTATATGTATATTACATGTAATATTACTAATAATATTGCAATATAATGTTACAGTATAGTACAATTTTTCGTGTCATAGTATAATATAGTAATATATACTGTATATACTCGAGTATAAGCCTAGTTTTTCAGCCCTTTTTTAAGACTGAAAAAGCCCCTCTCGGCTTATACTCAGGTGAGGGTTCTGGTTGGCTTATATTTGGGTCAGCTTATACTCGAGAATATATGGTACATTTATTATTTTTCTCTATTATTATTGGTATTATTATATTTATTATTTTTCTGTTATTGTTGCTACTATTACATTTATTTTACTCTATTTTATTATTATGAATATTATTATTATTATTATTATTATTATTAATACATTTATTATTTCACTCTGATCTTATTATTGTTGTTGTTACATTTATTATTTTACTCTATTTATTATTACATGTATTATTTTCCTGTATTTATTATTATTATTACATGTATTATTTTACTCTATTATTATTAAAAAGATACATAAGCACATTTACATTGAAGAAGATAAGAATGATTTGATCATTGCTGGACAGTCTTATCTTAAATTTGAGCTTTATGTAAATATTCAAAAACATTTAACCTACTGATGCCTCAATTAATGTAATTTTATTGGTATCTTTTTTTATTTTATATTTTATATTTTTATTTCTGAAATTTACCACCCTCGGCTTATACTGGAGTCAATGTTTTCTCAGTTATTTTGTGGTAAAATTAGGTGCCTCAGCTTATATTTGGGTCGGCTTATACTCGAGTATATATGGTAATGTGGTAATGCTTATATATGCTATGCTAATATAATATATTATATATACATATATCTTGTAAGATGCTAATAAATAAACAAATACATCTGTAGCAGGCATGGGCAAATATTGGCCCTCCAGGTGTTTTGGACTTCAACTCTCACAATTGGGAGTTGAAGTCCAAAACACCCGGCGGGCCGAAGTGATGCAGGCTGCTAAAATGTTTATCCTAGCATCTAGGAAATTAGAATTGTCTCTTCTTTCTCGTCTCTGCCTCCAGCCAGATACACCATTTTTGGATATTTTTTTAGCTTACTCACAAAGATGAGACTCCAAAGAAATGAAGCACAGTTGCTTTATACTGATTTGCTTCTCAAAGTCACTCCCTCTCTCCCGCATTTCCGTTTCCAACTCTTTTCTCTCTCCCTCAACCCACTTTTTTCTCCTTCTGCTCTTTCCCGGTGCAGCTTCATGGGTTCTTAATGGATTGGCCAAGGTCTTAAGGGATTCTCAAAGTGACATGGAAATGCTTGTAAAGAATCCTCTCTTGGAAAGAGTTTGATTGTGGCGCAATGACACAAAAGAGGATCATGCTGTGCCTACGCCACAGGCAGCTTCTGGCCAGGGCAAAACAGCCTCATTAAAATTAACTCCCTTCCCAGAGCCCAGTTTTAATTTGAAAAGAATGAGTACTGCAATCCTGTCTTGGCCCAAATGCAGAAGAGATGCATTCCAACTGTGGTTTCTGTATATTATTCTTATATCCGCACTATGACTATCATGAGGACCATGGCCACCGAGCGCAAAATTTTTAGCATGGATATCACAGAAGAGAAATGATAATAATAATAATAATAATAATAACAATAACAATGAATACGCAAAGATACTGTGGGACTTCCGAATCCAGACTGACAAAGTTCTGGAACACAACACACTAGACATCACAGTTGTAGAAAAGAAAAAGGTTTGGATCATTGATGTCGCCATCCCAGGTGACAGTCGCATTTACAAAAAACAAAAGGAAAAACTCAGCTGCTATCAGGACCTCAAGATTCTGGCAGAAACCAGTACAGGTGGTCCCGGTGGTGATCGGCACATTGGGTGCCGTGCCAAAAGATCTAAGCCGGCATTTGGAAACAATAGACATTGACAAAATTACGATCTGCCAACTGCAAAAGGCCACCCGACTGGGATCTGCGCGCATCATCCGAAAATACATCACACAGTCCTAGACACTTGGGAAGTGTTCAACTTGTGATTTTGTGATACAAAATCCAGCATATCTATCTTGTTTGCTGTGTCATACGACGTCGTTGGGTCAATAATAATAATTTTATTTTTATACCCCGCCTCCATCTCCCCAAAGGGACTCGGGGCGGCTTACATCAGGTCAAGCCCAGGTGGTTACAGTCATAGCAAAAACACATCCAAGTAAAAACAGATCCATATAAAACATAGTAAAATCACATCAATAATAACACAAATAGTTAAAAACCTGAGCAGGCTCATAAAAATGAACTGGGCCAATGAAAGTGCATGAAATGAGGAGTGTAAACTAGACAAGAAGTAGGTAACTGAGCCAGATATGATATGGATCTAGATATGGTTAAACTCTAGTTCTCATCAGCCCTAGCTAGAATGGGACCAATGGGAAGCACAAGGGGCACAGCAAGCAGTTCATCAGCATCTGGACAGCCAGCGCAAAATGTAGAAGTTAGATGTTTCAACCAACTTTGCTGACGTGTAGAAACTGCCACAGTCCATGGAAATGGCTGAACCAAGTAGGAGATCGAGGTCCTCCAAAATAGCCACAGTGGAATGAATGTTAATCAGATATCCCTTTTGCTCAGCTCCACCGAAAACCTAACCTACCGTTTTCTGCCTCTGCTAAGAGCAGAATCCATTCTTTAGCCATAAGTGCTCTCCTTGACTTGATAAATTTCCTTCACAAAAAATTCCCAAAGCCAACGTAACTGCTTAATTCCCCACCACTCTAACAACCAAGTCCCTGTTATCAATATTTTAACTAGAGCGTTACAAGAGAAAAATGCCTTTTTTCCTGTCCCCACTCACACATTCTGCCAGTTTAACCTCACATCTTTTCTCTTTCTCTCTCCCCACTCGCTCTCATTAAATCAGTGTGATGAGACTCTATTCTGTTCCTTAACTAAGTGAATATCCTGGAAATTTAAAACCCCTAAAGAGCAGCGACCAGATTCTGAAAGCATCCAAATCTCACAGAGCATGAATGCTCACAACGGAATCAGACGGCTCTTAAAGGGAAAGTGCAGGAAGGCTTCTGCAAGTGACAAAAGAAGGAAAGTCAGCTACAGATAGTGTGGTTTGTCCTTTTGATAGGTATTGTATATACTCAAGTATAAGCCTAGTTTTTCAGCCCTAGACTGAAAAAGCCCCCCTCAGCTTATACTCAGGTGAGGGTCCTGGCTGGCTTATATTTGGGTCAGCTTATACTCGAGAATATATGGTACATTTATTATTTTTCTCTATTATTATTGGTATTATTATATTTATTATTTTCTCTGTTATTGTTGCTACAATTACATTTATTTTACTCTATTTTATTATTATTAATAATAATAATAATAATAATAATAATACATTTATTATTTCACTCTGATCTTATTATTATTGTTGTTACCTTTATTATTTTACTCTATTTATTACTACATGTATTATTTTACTCTATTATTATTAAAAGGATACATAAGCACATTTACATTGAAGAAGATGAGAATAATGATTTGATCAGAGTTGGACAGTCTTATCTTAAATTTGAGCTTTATGTAAATATTCAAAAACATTTAACCTACTGATGCCTCAATTAATGTAATTTTATTGGTATCTGTTTTTATTTCTGAAATTTACCACTCTCGGCTTATACTGGAGTCAATGTTTTCCCAGTTATTTTGTGGTAAAATCTCGTGCCTTGGCTTATATTTGGGTCGGCTTATACTCAAGTATATATGGTACTTTTCATATATTCACATTTTAAAAAGAACAAAGAATGAATAAGAGATTTAAAATATCTGCGTGCGGGGAAAAGCAAAACTGACAGATATGGCTATCCAGCCACAGGGCTTGGAACGCTTAGCTCTTAAAATTCTAGCTTTGAATCTCTAACTAGCCAGCCATGTTTATAGTGCCAAATTATGAGTACCACGTCCCCGCTTTGACAGGTTCCTCATCTTTAGCAGCTGCATGGCAGGAAGGCCCAGCCTAGAGTTGCACCTGTTGAATGTGGCTGGTGCAAATGGTTGCGAATTTCTTTGGTTTGTTGCTGATAACAACTTCAGCAAAAACTTGCCACTGTCTTCCAAAATCAGTTGGAAAGAAACTGAAAATATGCTGAATATGGGAGAAAATTGAATTTACAGATTTGGGAATTAGGGAACAAGCAAACAAACAAAACAGTTCAAAGAGTGTTGTCGAAAGCTTTCATGGCCGGGATCACAGGATTGTTGTATGTTTTCCGGGCTGTATGGCCATGTTCCAGAAGTATTCTCTCCTGACATTTCGCCCACATCTATGGCAGGCATCCTCAGAGGTTGTGAGGACGCCTGCCATAGATGTGGGCGAAACGTCAGGAGAGAATACTTCTGGAACATGGCCATACAGCCCGGAAAACATACAACAACCCAGTTCACAGAGTAATCCATCCCCTGAAGCAGCAATGACTTTGCATTTGGGGTAACTGTGAGGATTAAACAACGATAATGAGACCAAATACTTTTATCCCTTTGATCTCATTCCTATATTAGTATGACAAGCCTACCAAAATCTTGGTCAATACTGGCTTAAAGCAGTTTACCATTCTGCATTTTAAAAACACGCCCAAGCACTTAAGTGGGGTGAAGTAACTATCCTCCCCACAAAATATGCTTTATATGGGGGATGGGTTCAGGGGCAGAAAACCAGATCCCTCTTTTCCAGGAAATTGATGGCTTTTTGCTCTAATTTTATTTGGAATATAAAAGGGTGGCTTTTGAAAAGTGCTTAGGAGAGCAGAAAGGGGAGAAACGTTAGGGGTGACAGGCACAGCGAACATTACTCTGTCTGTATTAAGAATCCCATCCTCACATTTTATTGTTACTGTCAGGCTGCAAAAGACAGTGCTTAAAACAAAATAATACATAATGTATTACAGGGGCATAAACATCAGCAGTCCTTTTTATCTTTAAAAGAAAATGCAAAAACAAAAACAAACAAAAACAAAAAAAAAGAAGCAACTCAGGACAGCGCAACAACCATAAAGTATATGGAGATAGCGGAGCTGGAGAGGCCTTAAGATAAATGTTAGCCACTAAGATAATCAAAAAGGTATTAGAGGAAATGATGGAATGAGAGCCCTCCAAAGGTCTTCTCAGCATTTTACTGGCTGTCTTTGTCAAGTGCTTGGCATGAGAGGAAGGAAGGAAGGAAGGAAGGAAGGAAGGAAGGAAGGAAGGAAGGAAGGAAGGAAGGAAGGAAGGGAGGAAGGAGGGAAGGAAGGAAGGAGGGAAGGAAGGAGGGAAGGAAGGAGGGAAGGAAGGAAGGAAGGAAGGAAGGAAGGAAGGAAGGAAGGAAGGAAGGACGGAAGGAAGGTGGAAAAAAGAACAAACCTCTGCTGGGGAAGGGGAGAGGAAAAATAAACCTTTCATAAAAACAGAAAGACCTTGCAGTTTGAAATGGGAAGGAAACTGCTGGGGAAAGACTGGATCCCTTTGTGAAACCTATACACACAGATAGATACCTACATAAAAACTCCAACCATCACCCAGGTCAAAGAAGACTCACAATTAAAGCCCCAGCAGACCGTGCAAACAAAATCTGCAAAGCCCACCTCCTCCAAGGTGAAGTGAATCACCTAAACTGGGCTCTCCAGGCCAATGGAGACTCCACCACAGGCATCAGAAGAGATGCAAGACCAAGAACAAGCCACGAGAGTCAAGACAAAGATCCACCCAGATTAAAAGTATTCTTACCATACATAGGGAAGTTGATGAGGAAACAAAACCTACAAAGTATCTACAGACCCACCAGGAAAATCCAACAAATGCTATGTTCAGCAAAGGACAAGAGGGATCTTCTCACTTCTACAGCTGTGTACAAGTCTACATAGGGACCACCAAACGCAGCAGCATTGCCCAGACACGAATCAAGGAACACGAAAGGCACTGCAGACTATTTCAACCAGCCATAGCAGAGAACCTGATGAACCAACCTCGGCATAGCGTATTATCTGAGAACACAGAAATGCTGGATCACTCTCACAACCACCATGTCAGACGACACAGAGAAGCCACTGAAATCCACAAGCATGTGGACAATTTCAACAGAAAGGAGGAAACCATGAAAATGAACAAAATCTGGCCACCAGTATTCAAAAACACTAAAATCAGGACAGTAAATAAAGAACAACATTCAGAAAACAGGGGAAATCCAGACAGGAAACAATCAGGGCCAGCTAACCCCTCCCAACAAAGGATTCAGCCAGAAAGCAGCCAGGCTTTGAAGCTGCAAGGCTATTCAATGCTAATCCAGCTGGCCAATTGCAACATTTGCACTTGCCTCTAAGAGACAAGAGTTCTTCCTCCCACCTTGGACATTATTCTATAGATATACAAACCCCACTTGCCTAGTTTCCAACAGATCTCACAACCTCTGGGGATGCCTGCCATAGATGTGGGTTAAGCCTCAGGAGAGAATGCTTCTGGAACATGACCATACAGCCCAGAAAACGCACAGCAACCCACTGGATCCCTTTGTTTATATTTATTTTATTTGTTTTATTTAATTGAGATATTCCAGCCTATTTTCATGCACTGGAATTCGACCCTGTTATCTTTCTTTTGCAGGTCTAAAGCAGTCTGCACCATACCTCACAACCTCTGAGAATGTGGGCGATGTGGGCGAAACGTCATGAGAGAATACTTCTGGAACATGGCCATACAGCCCGGAAAACATACAACAACCCAGTCTGCACCAACTTTGTGGGTCTTCTTTCAAGTACAAGGAAGTTAAGCAAAAGTGCAAAGCTGGAGAACACAGTAAAAAAAGGAGGCCTTATGGGCCCACCGGCAAAGATTCCTCTTTTTTATACAGAGAATGTTCACGTTAAATATTTCAGCTGACATCTGGATCCAAAACCCTCTGAACATCTGGATTCCAGCTTTCGCCCCCTTTCTTCCCCACAGCAGTCAGAAAAGTACCTTTTATTTTCTACCATTTCCAGGTGTCCTGGGGGAGCTTTCCCCTTCATTTCCATACACGGGAACCTTAGATTCATCACTTTATATCAAGCAGAATAAAGTGGCAGGACCATGAGGGCCCTGTGTAAAGGACAGCTTGAGACTGGAAAAAGCTTTTTTTTCTGAAGTAGAAAAGAGAAGGAGGGGGAGGAAAAATGTGTGTCAGAAGTGGAAAACCAAGAGAGAATGTAAGCAATCAGCTATGTAAAAGCTGGCATTTTAAAGATTGCAGATATGTAACTTTCTGTTTGCTTTTAAGACCAGTTGTACAATACACTCACACACCAGAAGCGACTTGCAGTTTCTCAAGTCGCTACTGCCACAAAAATGCACTAAAAATAGCAGGATTTCACACCAAAGTGATATAAATTTTGCATCACAAGAAGCTGACTTCTATACTATGTAAACTGATTATTACATGGTTGTTGTATGTTTTCCAGCCTGTATGGCCATGTTCCAGAAGTATTCTCTCCTGACGTTTCACCCACATCTCTGGCAGGTTGTGAGGTATGGAGAAACCAAACAATGAAAGTTTATGTATCTGTGAAAGTTCCTGGGTGGGGGGAAGCACTCTTGTCTGCTGGAGGCCAGTGTGAATGTTGTAATTAATCACTTTTGTTAGCATTAAATGGCCTTCCCAGCCTCACATCCTGGCCTGGGGAATCATTTGTTCAGAGCCATTACCTGCCCCTGATTGATTCCTGTCTGGAATTCTTCTGTTTTCAAAGTGCTGCTCCTTATTTACTGTTCTGATTTTGAAGTTTCTTAACATGGTTACATGTTGCACATAATTACATATTATATATAAACTAATTCTGATCTGTTCATTAGAGGATCGCCATCAGAGGACTGCCAGCAAGATCAGGGATTATGAGTGTTGTGGTAATCCAAGCGATTCCTCCAAGTCCTGCTATAGGCCAGGGATGGCAAGCGGATGCTCTCTAGGTAGTGGGCTACCATCCCCATCCCCACTATCTCGGGTTATCACGGCCAAGAGTCAGAGGTGATATCAGCAAGTTGGGATGGCAGGCCTCAAACCACACACATTTGTGTTGCAGCAGAATACATCCATCCCCAATTATATCCCTTGTTTTGAACAACACACCAGGAATGTTCCTTGTGCTTCATCATTAAAGTAATCACTAGTTTTCTGTTACAAATATTTTGGCATAAAGGATCTTACTTCAGCCTATAGGGTTAGATGGAGGATTGTTGCAATCATTTTGTTCTAACATCTCATTTCCCACCCACTCCCCTCCCTGCAATAATGAACTAGAACGAATAAACAAGATATGAAGACAACAAATCAAGTCATTGGAGATGGCGTCCCCTCCTGTTTCCATGCAAAGGAGCTGGCTGAATGGCAGTTGAATCTTATTTCAGAACTGATAGGGAACAACTGTAGAATCAAAGAGTGATAGAAGAGAAGCTGCCACTCCTTCCCTGTTGCTAAATTCTGCCTAATGGTAAGACTAGCTCTTGCTCTAGGTAAGAGTGCAGAGAATAGTGAACTGTGTACCTCACAACCTCAGAGGATGCCTGCCATAGATGTGGGCAAAACGTCAGGAGAGAATACTTCTGGAACATGGCCATACAGCCCGGAAAACATACAACAACCCTGTGATCCCGGCCATGAAAGCCTTCGACAACACTGTGTACATTCCCCTTTCTACAATTATGCATATAGTTTGCCACAGAAGAACAAAAGCTGGGTTAATATTGAAATATTCCCATTGGAAAACACCATAGCCCTCAGTTTATGGTTCGACTACTGTTAAATATCTATCCAACAAGAGAAGCAGGTCTTGGAAAAAGCTACTCTCGCCTTCTTACCTTCTGCAGAAGGTTTCCTGGTGCCATCTAGTGCCATCAAGGGACAATAGCACAGTCTTGTGCTCAGCCAGAGGTAACCGCCAAGTGCACTGAGTTTAACATTAGAGCAGCAACAACTGTCCTCAATTTAGAGTTCGCAGTGCCGTGCTTAATTCCTCTCCTACCCACCTTGCCATTTTCCTTCCACAGGTAGGATGGAGAGAGACAATTAAGTTTTAATGGAAATGGAATCGGATTGGAAGAGCTTCCCTACTTTCCAAATTTCAAGAGATGAAAACCGGGATATGTGTGGCCGAAACACATGAGTGTGGTTAAAATTGTTAATGAGGAAGAATATCGAGGGGCTGCTGAGTCTACAGGGAATATCGCAACTCACTCACCTCCTCTCCCCTTAATGAATTACTTGAGGAGAAAATGGGAGGAAGAGAGGGAAATTGTAAAAGCGTGATGACAGAGGATCGATGTTGGCTGTTCCTGCAAAATCAGAACAGTGGGAGGATATGAGCTTCTGTTTCTGGAAGTCTAGAACAAGGCCTTTCAGATGTTGTTGAATTATACTTCCCATCATGCTTCAGCATTGATCTGGCTGGCTGAAATTGGAGTCTTAAATACATGTGTCATAAATTCAACAGGTTATATCAGTACAGAGAACTATCACTTGAGGATACTAAATTAATTTATTTATTAACTTACAATATTCTCACCCCGAAGAGGACTCAGAGCGGCTTATAGAGCACACATACGGCAAGCATTCAATGCTGGCTATACAATTAACAAGGACAGACAACACAAACGGAGGTAAATTGATGTCCTTAAGGGTGCCTTTATTACCTCCCCAGTGAAAGCGGTATCTATTTATATACTCGCATTCCTGCTTTCGACCTGCTATTTATTATTTATTTCCAACATTTATATCCTGCCCTTCCTACCCGAGGGGACTTAGGGCGGCTTACAACAATGGCAGTAATTCGATGCCTACACAAAATCAGAATTACACAGTACATAAAATTAATTAAAACTATTAAATACAATATAAAATTTTTTAAAACATATAGTCAGATCCATTCGTCCAAAACACCTCGTACTTTTGCTAGGTGGGCAGGTCAACTGGGGCTAACGGCATGTGCTCACCCCAACCCAGGCTTGAACTGCCAACCTTTCGACCGACAAGATTTTTCTGCAGCACAGCGGTTTAGCCTGGCTTGTTGCATTGCTTCTAAAGACACAGAAACCTGAAGCAAGAGGTGCATTTCAGGTAGCAATTCCACGTGCAGCTGTTTTACTGTTTTAATGTGCCTGTGGTGTCCATTTTAGAGAACAGGATGAGAAAGACCATACTCAAGAACATCCAGGACAAGCTAATAGCAGCAATAATATTGGCACTCTGCTGTTCTCAAGCCCTGGGGAGTTTTATTCAAATCATTTAAGGATATTGCTCTTTTTTGCACTTGCAAGTTTCCCCCTTGAGATGTTCCATATTCCGACTTGGATTACTTCACTTTGAACCAGGATGGTTTTTTTAAAAAAATGAGTTGGAGGGGATGAAACAGGAGAGAGGAAAGAAAGGCAGACAGCTATGAAAACAAGCTCATGAAGTTCAGAATAAATAGGTGAGAGAAGTAGCTCAGACATTTCTGAACCTTCCTGTCCCAAAATAGGTATAGTTTGGAAAGATCTTTGCCTCTGAGAAAAAGAGAGAAGTAACCATGATGCCTGTTCTGGAGGGAGGTGGGAAACATGGATGGCAAAGTGTGTAATTATCAGCCAATAATCACATCTCATCATATGAATGTCGCTCAGCTGGGTGCATTCATCTCCCCCTGCCTCCCCTTCTTTTGTATGTCAGGAATAGAAGCAAGCTGTTTCATAGGTTTTGGGGAGGGGAGATTCATTCAGTTGTGTCTGCAATGTCTTTCTTCTGAATCTCATCCAGATACTTTCACCTTTAGCTAGGGAACAGCTGGCCCAAGATACATCGCTGCCTGAACTGAAAGGCAAGATGGCATCTTTCCTGTCCCACATATGAAAAGCTGAATGGGATGTATCCTCAAGAAGATTTCCTACCACAAGGCTAGGGAATCTGTGGCCTTCCAGATGCTGTTGGATTCAAACTGCATTCAGTCCAAGCCATCGTCTGCCAACAGTCACGCCTGTGGGAGCATCATTTAACAGCATTTGGAACACTACAGATTCCCCACTATGACACACATACATACTCCCCTTCCTAGCTTCTGATCTATCCCAACTCTTATTTGGGAATAGATCTGCCAACCAACTTCCAAGAACGGGGTTTCTGGACTTCTCCCAGCAACATATCTACTTGTGAGGAAGCACTTCTATTGAGTTCAGTTGGAATTTCAGTTCAATACGCATGTTATTGCAAACATGTGAGGAAGAAAAAATGGTACAGTAGAGTCTCACTTATCCAACATAAACGGGCCAGCAGAACGTTGGATAAGCAAAAATGTTGGATAATGAGGGATTAAGGAAAAGCCTTTTAAATATCAAATTACGTTATAATTGTACAAATTAAGCACCAAAAACATCATGTTTTACAACAAATCTACAAAAAAAGCAGTTCAATACACTGTAATGTTATGTAGTAATTACTGTATTTACGAATTTAGCACCAAAACATTGCAAAATATTGAAAACATTGACTATAAAAACATTGGCTACTAACAAATTGACTCCAAATATAGATAGAATTGCATAAAATGAACTTACAGTAGCAACATTTTCAGAAATGAAATCCGTAAAAAGTTCAGTCCTTACTATTTATTTATTTATTTACAGCATTTATATTCCGCTCTTCTCACCCCGAAGGGGACTCACATTACACATATAGGCAAACATTCAATGCCTTTTAACATAGAACAAAGACAAACAAACATAGACTCCGAGCGGGCCTCGAACTCATGACCTCCTGGTCAGAGTGATTCATTGCAGTGATTGACTGCAGCTGCTCTCCAGCCTGCGCCACAGCCCGAGCCCTAGAAAAACAGCTGTGGATCGGGGCGGGAGGTAAACTGCGTTGGATAATCCAGAACGTTGGATAAGCGAATGTTGGATAAGTGAGACTCTACTGTACATGTAAACCACTCAAGCCTTGAGCACATCATGTTTCCCCAGCACACTCCCGCAACCATTGTAAGCACGGCTCTACAGAAAAAAATACTTTACCCACAATGATCTTGCTGAACCCAGTTAATAAGGCCCTTTTTAAAAAATGCAGAAAACACCATCAGTAATAGTGTTCTAAGGAGCTATCAGAACACCTTTATTAACTTTTTTCCCTTCCCCACAATCTAATAATTGCATTAGAAAGTTGAATACGTAACAAAGCTAAAAACCACAGAAGCTGTGATGGCAGGAGGGGAGATGGTGCTCATCGCAGGTGGAAGCCCTCGCATTAGAGAGAGCGCAAAGACCTGGTGCGGTTTTCACACAGCCGCAGGCAAGGGAACCCCCAGGAAGCCTAGCAATGGTTTCAAGTCACAGGAGACGGCAAGTGCAATGGCAGGCTTCTCTGCAGATTCAAACTACAGTTGGTCCTCGATATACATTGGTTCTGCACCCATTGATTCAACCATCAATTCAAGATTTTTTAAATCCAAAAGGCAAGTCTTGATATGGCCATTTTATATAAGAGACACATTTTTACTAAGCTATTGCATATAACAGGACTTGAGCATGGATGCTGGTTTTTCAATTCGAAAAGAGTTGAAAACCTGGCTCTTTCATTGTGCGTTCGACTGAATAGACACATTTCATCTCCACCTATCCCCAGACATGCACTTTATTCTGGCCCAGCTCTACAGATTGCAAGATTGCACACATATATATTTCTATTGCCTGACTCCATTTTTTAATATTCCAACAGAACCTCGTTTATTGTTGGTTCACTATGGTTTTTATATGCTTGTTTTATATGCTCATTGTTTTAAATGCAATTGATACTGTATTTTATGCTGTACCGGGCTTGGTCCCCATGTGAGCCGTCCCAAGTCTCTTCAGGGATATGGGGCAGGATACAAAAATAAAGTAGTAGTAGTTGTTGTTGTTGTTATTATTATTATTACTATTACTACTACTATTTGAAACACAACAAGATGTGTCCACAGCAGACACTCTGCTGACTGTTGTATTGGATCACACGTCGGACACTTCCCAAGTGTATTATTATTATTATTATTATTATTATTATTATTATTATTATTATTATTATTATTATTATTAGAAACACAACAAGATGAGTCCACAGCAGACACTCTGCTGGCTGTTGTCTTGGATCCCACGCCGGACACTTCTCAAGTGTCTAGAGCTGTGTGATGTATCGGTGAATAATGCGTACAGATCCCAGTCTGGTGGCCTTCTGCAACTGGCAGGTGGGGATTTTGTCAGCGCCGATTGTGTTTAAGTGCAAGCCAAGGTCTTTAGGCACTGCACCCAGTGTGCCCATCACCAAGGGACCACCTTGACTGGCTTGTGCCACAGTCTTTGCAATTCGATCTTCTTCTTCTTATTATTATTATTATTTGAAACACAATAAGATGAGTCCACAGCAGACACTTTGCTGGCTGTTGTATTGGATCACATGTCGGACACTTCCCAAGTTGTTGTTGTTGTTGTTGTTATTGTTGTTATTATTATTATTGTTATTGGTTTTCACAGGGGGTCCTGGAACTGAAACCAAATGGATACCAAGGACCCACTGCACAGGAAAAGAGATTCTAAATAAGCCTTATAAAAATAGATGGTAAGAGCTGTGTTGTTGAAGGCTTTCATGGCCAAGATCACAAGGTTGTTGCATGTTTTCTGGGCTGTATAGCCATGTTACAGAAGTATTGTACAAAAGTGTACAATACACTCTCACACCAGAAGCGACTTCCAGTTTCTCAAGTCGCTACTGACACAGAAAATGCACTAAAAATATCAGGATTTCACACCAAGGTGATATAAATTTTGTATCACAAGAAGCTGATTTCTATACTAAGTATACTGATTATTACATGATTGTTGTATGTTTTCCGGGCTGTATGGCCATGTTCCAGAAGTATTCTCTCCTGACGTTTTGCCCACATCTATGGCAGGCATCCTCACAACCTCTGAGGATGCCTGCCATAGATGTGGGCGAAACGTCAGGAGAGAATACTTCTGGAACATGGCCATACAGCCCAGAAAACATACAACAACCTTGATGGTAAGAGCTGTTTGACAGTGGAATTGGTTGCTATCTCAAAGTGTGGTGGAGCCTACTTCCTGGAGGTTATTAAACAGGGGCTAAATGGCCATTTGATGGGAGGACTATAATTCAGGACTGGGTGACTCTTGCGTCCAAATGTATGATTATATGAATTCTCACTGTCGGAGACTATTCCGGAGGGGAGGTAAAGGAGAGAATTCCAGGAGAGCAATAAAACAAGCCATTCAATGTTCTTGGCATTGAATGTTGCCAACTGTGTAAGCCGCCCTGAGTCCCCCCGGGTGAGAAGGGCGGGGTATAAATTCTGGAAATAAATAAATAAATGATGATAAGGCAAAACAGCCGTAGGTACCCACTTTAGTGGGTCCGTACCATGCAAATGGCTGTCGCAACACGTGCGTAGCAAACAAAGAATTTATAGCTCGGCTTATCTAAAATTGACCAATGGCTGAGGTTCTTCCTCACCTTCCACATCTATTTGGCACAAGTGATACCAATGACCTAACTTGTTTACTCTGATCTTTCTTCTCCCTTTGGAACTTCCTGGAGAAAGGCACCAGATCACAGGAAGGGAGGGGCATATGCACATGCAAAGCTACATAGGCAATAGTTTGCTATTTTTCTGGCTTATGGTCCCTACATTACGTGTCCCTACTCTAGTTGTTTTGCTGGCTCCCAACAAGCAGCATGTGGCTTGGGTTGGATAGCTTTCCTCTCTTTTCCCAAGCCCATGAGCCTACAGTGCTAGGAGCATGGCATGAACCGAGTGTCTGCTGGAAGAACAAACAGCTGCCGGGCTGGCAATTAACCCGCCACTGTTTGGCAGGAGTTGTGCCCCTTTCCCTCCCGCCGCAGCCAGGACCGTGCTGCCCCCTGCGGTGTGTGCGCCATCTCGGCTCGGCTGGTCCATCTTCCCTCTTCCCGGCGCTGTTATGAGCCCTCCAGCACACATGGTTAATTAGGGGAAATATCCTTTCTAGCAATTTAAATGATTTTGGCATTTTCAGGAGGGCACATGTAATATTCAAATTACTTCCACTCTGTGCCGCCTTGTCTTTACTTGGCTCGTCTTCCCAGGTGAATTTGCGGTCTCTGAAATGCTCTAATTTCCCCACACAAGCCATGTCAAATATAATTTTGGTGCAAAGTTGGTAATTATACCTAACATCAGTCTGATGTTAAAAACACTGAAAAATTTAGCAAGAGGAGACGAAGGGAGAGACACATGCGGCTGAGGCCAGAGAATGAAAGGCGGGCACTCCCCCCCTTCAGTATTTGTGCTCTTTAATTAATAATAGCATGTTTTCAGGAACCAAAAGGGAAAAAAGATGTGTTTCCTCATGAACTGACTGGAATTCACTTCTGTCCCAATTACTCTTTCTCACTGAGGAGTTTAGTTATGGGGTAAAGCCTGCTGGCAAGATCACAGATGTAAGCAAGGCCCTGACGGAAAGTCCTATGAGGTTACCACTGTGGAAATACAAACAATTTATCCTACATTAGAGAGATAATCCTACATATTTTCTTCTTTCTAAAAAAAACATTTATGAAAAACTCAGTGAATCCACAACCATATACATGTGCAGACGTCTCTCTTAGAAATCTGGCAAGCCCAGCATAAACCTACCACCTAAGTCCCCCCCCCCTCCCCAAAGCACAAAATACACATTTTCAGCAGATGTGGTGTTCCTTTGCTCCAAAGAGAAGAATGAACATGAAGAATGAATTAGCTGGCTGTCATCTTCAGTGTCCTTATCCTTCCTGGATTTGATGTCCCCTAAAGATGCCCTGCCTATTTTAGCAGATTCCTCAAACACCTGCCTTCTCTGATTCCTGACACAACAATCCTAGTAAAGGTTTGTCTTTCCATCAAGATGAATTGCTGGATCCATTTAAATAATAACACCTGCCACTCAAAATGTGTCCACGCTTAAGAATTCCATTCTTTCACTCGTCAATATAGTATAGTGAATTGAGGTTGTGTTCATAGCCTTGTCTCAAGGAAAGACCTCAGGCAACTGTGTTGATCCACATCAACAAACCAGTGCTAATATAGTTTTTCCTCTCCATCAGGAGCAGGTCTTTTGTAAAATGAATCAGTCTGAATGGCCCACTCAAGATCTGAAACTCCCTGTGGGTCCAGTCTATCGTTAATACTTATACATTGAACTGTTTTACTCGAAGAACTTGCTACATTGGAAAATTGACTATTCTAGGTTTTCTGTACCTTCACAAACTGTGTAGGAAGACTCTACACCAGGGGTCCCCAAACTAAGGCCCGGGGGCCGGATGCGGCCCTCCAAGGTCATTTACCTGGCCCCCGCCCTCAGTTTTATAATATAATATTTTTATATCAGTTTTAATAATATAATATATTGTATATACATATAATATTGATAATAATACAATAATAATTATACAATATAATACTAATAGTAATACCATATAATAATATTAATTATATGTTATATATTACATATTATATAATAGTATAGTGGTATAGTTCAATATACTAATATATAATGCTAATATTGTGTTATGCTAATAATATAATATATTTATTGTATGTACATACAGCTGCTCTGAGTCCCCTTCGGGATGAGAAGGGTGGGATATAAATGTAGTAAATAAATGCAGTAAATAAATAATTAATTTTAGACTTACGCTCGGCCAAAGTCTGAAATGACTTGAAGGCACACAACAACAACAATCCTAATTAACTTGACTATCTCATTGGCCAGTAGCAGGCCCACACTTTCCATTGAAATCCTGATAGGTTGATGTTGGTTAAAATTGTTTTCATTTTTAAATATTGTGTTGTTTTTTTGTTGTTGTTGTTGTTGCACTACAAATAAGACATGTGCAGTATGCATAGGAATTTGTTTTGGTTTTTTTCAAATGATAATTCGGCCCCTCAACAGTCTGAAGGATTGTGGACCAGCCCTCTGCTTCAAACGTTTGGGGACCCCTGATCTAGATGGTCTTTGAGGGTCCCTTTCCTTACCTATGGTCTTATGAAACCATCTAGATGGTCTTTGGAGGTCTCTTTGCTTACCTATGGTCTTAGAAGATTGTCTAAATCAGGGGTCCCTAAACTAAGGCCCATGGGCCGGATGTGGCCCTCCAAGGTAACTGACCTGGCCTCTGTCCTAAACTTTAGACTTCAGGTTGACCTAAGTCTGAAATGACCTGAAGGCACACAACAACAACAATCTTAATTTTGGACTATTTCATCCTAGTCCGGCCCCCTAACAGTCTGAGGGACTGTGAATTGGCCCTCCACTTAAAAAGTTTGAGGACCCCTGCTCTACACAGTTGAAACCGGTTGTGAGTGGTTATAAACTTTGGATTTGTTTAAAACTTTGGATTCAAAAAGGACTTACAAACTTGGACATATAGGTTTGGATGTACAATCTGTGATTTACACAGTCCTCCATGTGGAACATGAACTCTGTATGTCATTGGACTCACAAACCTTGAGTATAAGAGTTATGCTTTCTATGAGTATGCATATTTGCAACACACTGATTATATTCTTTTGGATTCTGCTTTAGAAATTCTCGCCTTTCCTATATAAGGATGATTTTGGTTTAGAGACGTGTACTTTGAATCATTTAGTATATTTGAACCTCTACAATCCTTGTCTGCACATTGAATGTTCTATGAGTATAGCATATATATGAAAAACTGTCTTATAATTTATATTATTGGATTATATTTCTGTTTGTAGTGGCTTCTTGCCTTTGTAGTTTGGTGAATCCCTTCCCTGTACCACTCAACATCAGGCCATGCCACAATACTTTGTGTTACAACAGGGTAGTAAAAGGTAAAGGTTTCCCCTGACGTTAAGTCCAGTCGTGATCGACTCTGGGGGTTGGTGCTCATCTCCATTTCTAAGCCGAAGAGCCGGCGTTGTCCATAGACACCTCCAGGTCATGTGGCTGGCATGACTGCAAGGAGCGCCGTTACCTTCCCACCAGAGCGGTACCTATGGATCTACTCACATTTGCATATTTTTGAACTGCTAGGTTGGCAGGAGCTGGGGCTAACAGCGGACGCTCATTCCGCTCCTGGGATTTGAACCTGGCACCTTTCAGTCCGCAAGTTCAGCAGCTCAGCGCTTCAACACACTGTGCCACCAGGGGCACAATTAGTGTAATTAATTAATTGTAGCTCAAGTAGTGTGAGCTACAACAGGGTAGCTCACACTAATTGTGTATTAGAGTGTTCCAAAACCCCAGCTTCTTTGAAAAGCCTCTTGCCCATTCTGACACTGCATATGACTGGACCATTACTGTTGCAGATATTGAAGAAGCCCTCTCAGAGACAGGCTCTGAGGAGGCATCTCTGTAGCCACACAGATGTTGCAGGTAGTCAAATGCAAACACCTTCTTTTCATTGGGACTGTGCCTGGGAGGTCAAACTAACAAGAAACTGCAGTGTGCACCATCAGGTCTTGTCAACACTGCTTCCCAACTGGCTTAATCTAAAACATGCCTGAGACTTAACCCTCCCACCCCAGGAGGATCAAATACAGTTGTAAAGCACAAGGGTGATGACAAGGTCTCTGGCAATCTGCTCAGTAGCTGTAGGGATGGCGTGTTCCTCACATTCCACCTCTCTCATGTGCACAAGGGAGTCATTTCCCTATAATATTTTCTGTGCCTTGCTTCACTTTGCCTACCAACTAAGTCATCTTTCATCTTTCCCCCGTTCCACTAAGAAAGACGTGATAGGAACACGGCAGCTTCCAGATTCACAGGAAAAGAATCATCTGCATCATGCGGCTCCAGTAGATGATTGCCTTCAAGATTTTCTTTTCAGAAAAACACTTGTAGAAAAGGGGTAAAAAAAGTGCTCCTTATGATCTTTAAACGTCTATGCTGTTTAGATCTCAACTATCTAAAAGACTGTATCTCCCTATATGAGCATGCCTGAGCTTTAAGATCTTTGGGTAAGGGCTTTCTCTCAGTCACAGGCATGTTTGGTCAGGACATAAGAGCGTGTATCGAGATGCTGGGGACTGACTTAGGCAACCTGTGTGTGCAAAAGATGGGAACACTGCTTCCTATAGATTCTTCCTGAACTATTGTCTTGTTTTGATGGTGGTGGAAGTATAAAAGGCCAGGAATGGCTTTCAGAACTAGATAGTATCCTCGCTTCTCTAATAGCTTTATTGATATTCTGCCATGTCTTTAAATTTCAGGACTTATCCATGGCCTACCTAAGATACTTGATGACACAAAATCCTAGTCCTAGCATTGGACTGTTTGGGAGATATAAGTTTCTGACCCTGTATGACAATTACCTTCAATGGGTCCTGTCTCAGGAGGGAAATCAGGCAGAAAACCCAGTCTCGCGAGAGATGCAAAAAGCAAGGTTTATTATCACAGTTATGATAAGGTAGAACAGCTGTAGGCACCCATCTCAATGGATCCGTACTATGCAAATGGCCGTCGCAACATGTACGCAGTTAACAAAGAATATATACCTTTGGCTTATCTAAAATTGACCAATAGCTGAGGGTCTTCCTCACCTTCCACACCCACTTGGCATAAGTTATACCAATGACCTAAGTTGTTTACTCTGAGCTTTCTTCTCTCCTTGGAACTTTCTGGAGAAAAGCACCAGCTCACAGGGAGGGAGGGGCATATGCAGAGGCAAAGCTACATAGGCAAAAGTTAACTATTTTCTGGCTTATGGTCCCTTCAACACCTACTAAGAAATGCCAGAGTATGGGAAATCTCTGACTGAAACCTGGGCTTATAGTCTGTTCGGAAAAAGAATATATTCCATGTTATATTTTTATCCCCCTTACTTAGATTTGTACTCCACCTTTCCTCAATTGAGCACAAGGGTATAAATACATCTCCCCCACTTTATCTTCAGAAGAACCCTGTGAGAAATCAGGCTGAGAGAGAAAGTGACTGGCCCTGGATCACCATCATGTTTCAAACACGGATGGTACAAATCAGCACTATATTTGTTCATCTTCCTTGATTTGGTGAGGTTACCACTTGGCAACTAAATGTAAGTAACTACAAATTAGGTTACCCCTCCCTCCCAGTAATTCTTGTTGAAATTAGCATTGTAATGAATAATAGTAATACAGCCCAGAAAACACACAATAACCCTGTGATTCCGGCCATGGAAGCCTCCAGTAACATAATAATAGTAATATCTTAGTTATTGGAGGAATGAACTAATGATAGCCTCTTCCAAGCTTTGCCTTTGACATACTGTTAACACCCCCTTCCACATTCTGCTCCCTTCCAGCACCAATGGATATATCAAAGTCAAATGTCAGCTTTTCAGAATTTTGTTCCCTCTTCTGTTCTCTGGCCTCTTTGCTCACAACGCAAGGGCTGCATCTGTTTTGAGTCAGGCCTGCATTTGGTTCTAATCTGCCTGTTTCCTGCTACTGTCCGTGCTAAAGAGAGACCAACGCTGTGGTTTTCTTGGGATATTATGGTCTAATTGAGGCTTTGTTGCGTACTGGTGAGGAGAGCTGAAGGCAGAACAAATGGTACAGTGGCTCTGAGTGAGTGTCCCTATGTCCACACAACACGTTTTGCATTCCTCAGTTTCAAACATCCTTGTGCCTGCATTTGATTCCACCACCTCACCAATCTCCAATCAATAGCTCTTCCAGTCTCTTAATTGAATTCTTCCATTGCTATCACAGTTTTTCATCATTAGAGAGAAGCCAGCACATGGATCAGATCTCAGTTTGAATTGAGCAGGCCTTTAGAAGCTTCTGCGGCTTCAGGGAAAGGCTCCCACAGATACTGTCAACACAGACAAATATGGTCACAGAGCAGGGGAAACAATCTCCTGCCCCCATCCAAAAAGGAAAGTGGGTTTGTCCACACACTATGACAAGCCACACTGAAATTCGGCTCCCCTACCAATCTATACACATAATAAAAGTGAAAATCTGTATGTGTGTATGTGGCACGAGTGTCCACTCACACAGACAGCCTCCACAAACAGGTTATAATTCCCAGTGCTAAGGAGCCACCACGTCACTCCCTCCCAGGTTACAGCAAGCACATCCCAGAGTTCCTTTCTCTTTCTATTTGCATCACCCTGCCCACTGCCTCTCCCTTAACCCTTTCCTACCATTTCCTATGACACAAGCAAACAGAGGAATTAATCAGCAACTGAATATACTAAAGAAAGGTTTGGGGAGAATTCATCATGATTTATAGGAGTTGTAGGGACTGGGATGTATAGTCCACCTGCAATTTAAGAGCACTCTGAATCCCACCAACGATGGACCTGAAACTAACTTGGCACACAGACCCAACAAGGCCAAATTTGCAAACTGCTGGGGTTTGGGAGCAATTGACCTTGACATCCAGGAGTTATAGTTCACCCGTATTCAGAGAATATTGAATCCAGCAGATGACGGACCTGGACCAAACTTGCCACACAGACTCAACTTGGCCAACTGTGAATCCTGTCAGATGTTTCAGGAAGATTGCCCTGGGAATTGTAGTCCACCCTTATCCAAAGAGCACTGAACCCAGCCGATGACGCATCTGGATCAAATTTGCCACACAGACCCAACACGGCCAACACTGCATACTGGCGAGGTTTGAGGGTGATTGAAATAGGCATCTAGGAGTTACAGTTCACCCGTATTCAAAAAAAACTGAACCCAGCCAATGTCAGATCTGGACCAAAGTTGGTAGATAGACCCAACATGGTCAACTATGAATACTGGCACGGTTTTGGGGTGATTGCCTGGGAATCTGAGAGTTGTAGATCACACTTATCCAGAGGACACTGAACCCAGTAGGTGACGGATCTGGACCACATTTAGCATACAGACCCAACATGGCCAACTGTGAATATTGGGAATTTTTGGGAATTGTAGTTCACCCACATCCTTATACATTTTCTAATGGGAGCATTCATAAAAAACAAAAGCAAAGACTGAGGTTTTTTTCTAAGAAATAACATAACATATGACCAAACGGATATTATCTAACATCCAAAAACAAACAAGGCCCTTTTCAAATAACCCAGGCATCGCCGGGTACCCAAGCTAGTAAATAAATAAAAAGGAAAACTCCTATTTCAAAATAAGCCTTATAAGTGAAGCACAGCTTAAATGCACATTCACTATGTTTATGTTTTATCTGTCTACTGTAGTTATTGCTTCTCCCATTCTTCTCCACACTTTTTTGGTTGCTGCCCTGTCCTCTATTTTCTCTTCCTGCCC
This sequence comes from Anolis carolinensis, assembly GCF_035594765.1. NCBI lineage: Eukaryota > Metazoa > Chordata > Lepidosauria > Squamata > Anolidae > Anolis > Anolis carolinensis. The sequence goes on along the minus strand of NW_026943826.1, from coordinate 4,727,809 downwards.
CATTTGAATGCCAAAATGCCTTTTCCTCTTGAACCTTGCTCCTTCTCTCTCATTGTTCTATAAAATGCCATATAAACCGATGATGCTGTATAATGATACAAATCTTTAATGCAGACTAACTGTATGATGTAGTATCTGTGGGGCAAATGTGCAGGGAGTGGATGCCACAGAGGATAGGGGAGGTTGTCACCAGCCCTGCCACTAAGGCTGTTGCATGGCACACAATCAATATTTGTTTGTGCCGCTTTGAAGATGGGAGATGAAAGCTATGCCCGCCTGGGCTGACTTTGATTAGCTTCTTATTTTTAACGTTGCAGCTGCAATTCTCTTTTGCTTTTTCTTCCAAGTGCCACAAAACTCTGCCATCTCTCCCTCCTCTGGGGAGGCCTGACTTCAAGGAAACGCAATAGAAAGGGAAGGGTGGATGTAAAGGAGACCGGACAAGATGGGGACCCAACAGAGATTGGTGTCACTTTTATTTTCAATTCCCCTCCCGCCCTCAAACCACAACAGGCCCCAAGAAGGGGGATAAACCATCTCTTTCTTCTGCTTTTGAAACAGATGAGAAAATGGAGCGAGTCCCAAGATTTTTCCAGAGCTGTCATAAAGAGAGATGACACACATGAGGGGGGATAGGATTCTGGTTTGGTGCATAAATCCTATCCATTCCTATCATTTCCTTGTAAATTGTGTGGAAAGACAGCCTGTTTATTCTAGGGGCCTCTTCTACATGCACATATATTGCAAGGGCTCATGGGATGTACAGTTATAATACTATTTCTCAGTATCCTCTGCTGATGGTACCATTTTAGGTCAAGGAAATCAATAACATTTATGGATGGGAGGTAGATTTCTCCTATTAAAATGATGCTTTTTCAGGATTGATTGGCAATCTTAATGGTAAAGATAAGAAGGTAAATGGGCACAATGGGGCAAAGTGATGGCAGGTTAACAACCACTATAAGCGGAATATGTACAGACAGACCCTGGTGCATTAGCCCAAAACTTATGCTAGCCTGTATTACAATATTAATTTCTTTCATTGGCCACAGAAACAAAAAAAGATGCTTCATATTAAGTTGAACTATAATACTAATACTAATAATAATAATAATTTTATTTTTATACCCCGCCCCATCTCCCCGAAGGGACTTGGGGTGGCTTACATGGGGCCAGGCCCAGGCAACAAACAATATAAAACTCAACAGTAGAAAACAAATCAAAAACAGATAAAATCACATATACCAATAAACAATAAAATATTTTGGTAAAAACCTGGGTTGGCTCCTAAAAGAGGAGTGGGCCAGAAAAGTGCAAATAATGTACGATGCAGATTAGAAGAGAGGTAGGTACCAGGGACTATTATCCCGTTAACTATTATCTATACTAGGAATTATTTTATGCTTTTCTTTTTTCTGTGACTTCCTCTTGTTCATTTGGAGCCATGGAGAAGAAGAATTAAACAAATTCCTGGACCACCTCAAGAGCATCCACCCAAACATCCCATTCAACATGGAAAAAGAGCATGAAGGAAAATTGCAATTTCTACACATCCTAGTCATCTGCAAATCCAATCAACAGTTGCGCCACACAGTTTACAGAAAAACCTATACACAGGGAAAGATACCTACATAAAAACTCCAATCATCATCCAAGTCAAAAAAAGAAGCACAATTAAAGACTTGGCAGACTGTGCAGAAAGAATCTGCGAAGCCCACCTCCAAGGTGAACTGAACCATCTAAACTGGGCTCTACAGGCCAATGGAGACTCCAACACAGACATCAGAAGATCTGCAAGATCAAAAACAAGCCACGAGAGTAAAGACAAAGATCCACCCAAAGGAAAAGTGTGCTTACCAGACATCAAGACCGCAGAGGGAAGCTGATGAAGAAACACAATCTACAAACTATCTACAGATCCACTAAGAAAATCCAACAAATGCTACGTTCAGCAAAGGACATAAGGAATCCTCTCATCTCTGCAGGAGTCTACGATATATCATGCAGCTATGGACAAGTCTACATAGGGACCACCAAACGCAGCAGCATTGCCCAAACACGGATCAAGGACCAGAGAAGTCAGCCATAGCAGACCACTTGATGAACCAACCTGAACAAAGCATATTGTTAGAGAACACAGAAATGCTGGACCACTCTCACAACCACCATGCCAGACTACACAGAAAATCCACTGAAATCCACAAGCATGTGGACAATTTCAACAGAAAGAAGTAAACCATGAAAATGAACAAGATCTGGCTACCACCATTTAAAAACTCTAAAATCTGGACACTAAATAAAGAACGTCACTCAGAAAACAGGAGAATTACAGACAGGAAACAATCTCACAACAAAGGATTCCCCAGGCAGAAAGGAGCCAGGCTTTGAAGCTGCAAGGTTATGCAATACTAATCAAGGTGACCAATTGCAATATTCACACTTGCCCCAAAAAAACAAAAGTTATTTCTCCCACCTTGGACATTGTTCTACAGATATATAAACCCTATTTGCCTAGTTTCCAAGAGACCTCACAATCTCTGACATAGATGCGGGTGAAATGTCAGGAGAGAATGCTTCTGGAACATGGCCAGACAGCCCACAAAACTCACAGCAACCTTATGGGAGACAATTTTGCTATTTTTTTTTCTTAGCAAGAAAAAATATTATAATAAGAAAATATTATCCAAGAAGATGTAATGGAAGTCTTTTTTTGTGTCAGTATATTTTTGTAGATTGTAGACTTTTACCTTTCTCTCTTTTCCCTACTTTTCTATACCTTGGTTGTTCTCACTCTTTCGGTGTAATATAAAAAAATTAATAAAATTCTTTAAAAAAAACTCACAGCAACCCAGTTAAGTTTAATTTTCTTCCCTATAGCTCTTTTTAAAATATCACGATCTTTCTTCTACATTTATGACAAAAGTGTGAACATTAAATCAACTGCTTTCCACAGTAATCAATGTGCATAGGACTGAAATCTTTTTAATAACAGTAATGGCTGAAACAACAATTTCTGTAATTTTCTACATTTCTATCTCGTCACTTTGACAGGACCTGGATGCCACATTTCGGCTTGTTCCTTTCTCCACATGTCACATCTGGCCAACGTAAAAAGGAGGAAGGAAAAAAAACCCAGCCACACATGTTTTGATTGAAGCCTTTTTTCTTCAAAAATGCCAACATTAAAGGAAGGTTTTTGCTTTGTAAAACTGAAACTGTAAAATGGCTCTGTAATCCAATCTGGGGGATTAAAGGAACCACATGAAAAAGGCTAAATAGATGGACATTTACTTCCGTCACAGAACTTGGAGGGGAACATGTGCCTCCCAGCCCACTGGCGAGAAAGAGGATGATTCGTAAACATCCCCATCTCTTGGTTTTGTATGGAACTAAGTGAAAATATTTAGAATCTAATCCGTATATCTGCCTATTTAGTTATATATCTATCTGTATGTCTGTCTACTTATGACTGGGTAAGGATGCAAACTCTGGTCCAGAGTCAGACCACACATCCAAACAGTATAGTTGCTGGATCCCTACCTAGCCATATATAATTATGCCCTAAGTTTGCAAGACCCAAGCATGGTTACTAATAAGAGTCTCTAGGTGATCTCTCATTCATAGGGTTGTCATAAGTCAAAGTCACCTCAATGGCAAATAACATGAATGGTTTTGCCACTCTCCCTTTCGTAAATGCCAGTGTCTTCTGTTGTCCCCTGCTGTCTCCAAGCAATTACTTTCTGTAACATTAGGATATTAAAGGAAATCTGGGCAGATTTTAAGACACTTATTAAAATATGATTAGCTATGTGCAAACTGTAAGGAAGCAAAATTATTTTTCTCTCTTTAAAAAAAGAAAGGAAAATGCACAGTCCAGTAGTATTAAAGCCAAGTAGCTTTCAGAGCTAATACCAATCAAGGGCATTTTCAAATATGGAAATGCTCTTCCTTTATGCTTTATAGTCCCCACAGTGAACATTAAAACATATTATGAAGCTCTCAGTGATGCAGCAATAATCTAACCCTGCTTTCAGAACTACAGCAATCGTCTTCCTTTTCTGCAAGAGCTGATCATGACCCATTTTGGGCCTGACTCACAGCCCTTTCAAAGTCCATGGGGATATTTAAGTCTCATTTTCTTCACCTTTGCAATGGGAGACTATATCAACTTTCACCATATCTACAGGAAAGGGAGCATTCCTTCCACAAAACCAACACAACAGCAATTTCTTCCAGAAGTAGAACATAAAGCAGATAACACTGCCCTCTCGTGTCCAGTGTGAGAATTCCATGCATATGCATAATGCCATCATGGCACAAGAGAAGTGATGGAACCTAGGTAAAGGTAAAGGTTTCCCCTGACGTTAAGTCCAGTCGTGTCTGACTCTGGGGGTTAGTGCTCATCTCCATTTCTAAGCCAAACAGCCGGCGTTGTCCATAAACATCTCCAAGGTTATGTGGCTGGCATGACTACATGGAATGCCGTTACCTTCCCGCTGGAGCGGTACCTATTGATCTACTCACATTTGCATGTTTTCGAACTGCTAGGTTGGCAGAAGCTGGAGCTAACAGCGGGTGCTCACTCTGTTCCCAGGATTCGAACCTGTGACCTTTCAGTCTGCAAGTTCAGTAGCTCAGCGCTTTAACACACTGCACCACCAGGGGCTCCTTTGATGGAACCTACCCTAAGTAAATATTCACAAGGAATACCTCACAAACAAGTTTCACTGAGTTCAAGGTAAGTAATTTATAGAATTTCGGTCTTCAGTAGAATGCAACAGAAGCCCAGAAATGTATGGTCATCTTGTGACATATAATATTGCATTTATTTTTGTGTTTGGGTCAAGAGATGACTTAATTTCTTAAAAATCCTCAACAAAGTATAGCGAGGAAGGCTAATTAAATATGTGGGTTATGCACCAGCCTTGTTGAAGTCCCTTTCAGGAAGGATTTCTAGCCACATCACGGGAATTCCCCTCCAGAGGTCAGACTTGCTCTTTGTATGGATGCAAGTCTCTTTGCAAGTCTTTTAAACTTGGCTTGGGGAGAGCCAAAAACTCTGCTTCTCAATGAGACTGAGGGTAACACTGCTTTACAAAGAACCAAACTTAATGGCATCTGGAATTTGATTCTCAGGCAAAATCTGAAATTATTGTATATACTCGAGTATAAGCCAACCCAAATATAAGCCGAGGCACCTAATTTTACCACAAAAAACTGGGAAAACATTTACTCCAGTATAAGCTGAGGGTGGTAAATTTCAGAAATAAAAATAGATACCAATAAAATTACATTAATTGAGGCATCGGTAGGTTAAATGTTTTTGAATATTTACACAAAACTGTAATTTAAGATAAGACTGTCCAACACTGATTAAATCATCACTCTCATCTTTTTCAATGTAAATGTGCTTATGTATCCTTTAAATAATAGAGAAAAATTAATAAATGTAATAATAATAATTACACTAAAGTAATAAATGTAATAACAGAGTAAAATAATACATGTAATAACAATAATAATATCGCAGTGAAATAATAAATGTAATAATACCAATAATAATAGAGAAAAATAATAAATGTTCCATATATACAGTAGAGTCTCACTTATCCAACATTCTGGATTATCCAACACATTTTTGTAGTCAATGTTTTCAATACATCGTGATATTTTGGTGCTAAATTTGTAAATACAGTAATTACTACATAGCATTACTGTGTATTGAACTACTTTTTCTGTCAAATTTGTTGTATAAAATGATGTTTTGGTGATTAATTTGTAAAATCATAACCTAATTTGATGTTTATTAGGCTTTTCCTTAATCTCTCCTTATTATCCAACATATTCGCTTATCCAATGTTCTGCCGGCCTGTTTATGTTGGATAAGTGAGACTCTACTGTACTTGAGCATAAGCTGACCCAAATACAAGCCAACCAGGATCCTCACCCGAGTATAAGGCGAGGGGGGCTTTTTCAGTCCTAAAAAAAGGCTGAAAAACTAGGCTTATACTCGAGTATATAAGTAGTTCTTTGCAATTGCTGTGCAAAGAGTGGTCTGAAGCAACAGGTTAGTAAACAGGAATATCTCACTTGGGAAGAATTATGGACGTGCTTCTTAGGCAAAAGGGTAGTGATGATCTATGTATGCGGCTGATGGGTATATTAATAATATCATAAACATTATTATTATTATTATTATTATTATTATTATTATTATTATTATTATTATTATTACTGTTCCCAAGGGAGATTTGCAGGATTTTTTGGAGGCAACACTGATGGAATCATTCAAGGAATTGAGTGTGATGTCTGTAGACAGTCCATGTTTCCCAGGCATACAACAGTGTTGGGAGGACAATAAAATTTATAAACAAGCACATTGTTATCCCTACAGATATCCCGATCCTCAAACACTCTCTGCTTCATTCAGAAAAATGCTGCACTCGCAGAGCTCAGGCGATGTTGTATTTGAGTGTCAATCTTGACTTTTGTGGAGAGGTGGCTGCCAAGGGAGAGGAAATTGTCAACATTTTTAACATTACACCATTGAGCTGTATTTCTGGCATTGCAGAGGGATTGGCTGGTGCCTGCTGGAAGAGCACTTTGGTTTTCTCGATGTTCAATGAGAGGCCAAGCTTCTCTAATGCTTCTGCAAAGATGTTTAGAGTGGCTTGTAGGTCTTCTGAATGTGCACAGACTATGTTATTATCAACATATTGGAGTTCTATAACAAATGTTGTTGGTTTTGGCTTTCAGTCTGCTGAGATTAAATAGCTTGCCATCTGTCTGATTGCTTCCGAAAAATCCTGTAAATCTCTTGGGAAGACAGGTGGACAAATGTCAGCGTGCTGGAAGAAGCGAAGACCACCAGCATTGAAGCGATACTCCTACGCCATCAACTCCACTGGACTGGCCACACTGTCCAAATGCCCAATCACCGTTTCCCAAAGCAGTTACTCTACTCCCAACTCAAGAATGGGAAATGGAATGCTGGTGGAGAGGAAAAGAGATTTAAAGATGGGCTTAAAGCTGACCTTAAAAACTGTGGCATAGACACTGAGAACTGGGAAGCCCTGGCCCTTGAATGCTCTAACTGGAGGTCAGCTGTGACCAGCAGTGCTGTGGAATTCTAAGAGACACAAATGGAGGGTGAAAAGGAGAAACGTGCCAAGAGGAAGGCATATCAAGCCAACACTGACTGGGACCATCTTCTACTTGGAAACTGATGCCCTCATTGTGGAAGAACATGCGGGTCAAGTGTTATGGTTGAGCCTTATGGCTCTGATTCTGGGAGACGTGGTCGTAAGACTCCTCGGGAGTCAGACACTCTCGAGGAGCAAGAAAGGAAGCGGCTGCGGGACTTATTTGCAGAACCATCTGACGAGGACTCCTTTGAGGGTTTTACTGAGAGAATGGAGGAAGAGATGGTTAGCTCAGAGGAGGATGACATGGAATGGACTCGTGTGAGGGAGGATTTGGGTGCCACCGGCAATGATAGTATGGAAGGCGATTGGGGACCTTCAGGATTAGACCCGTGGACAAGCTGGAGGGATGGAACGGGATCCACAGCTGGGGATGCTGTGGGGCGTAGTCAAAGGTGTTTCAGCTCTGATGAGGAGGATGATGATGAGGCACCTGGAATTAGGGTAACAGCTGATAGCGATGAGGAGTTGTAAACTGGCATAAAATGGGGTTTAGAATCTAGGGCTAATTGCGTTGGGCAAGGTAATCTGGACGAACGCTTGGGCTCTTGCTGGGAATTTCCTGAAGACGGGTGTGTTTCGTTTGCTGAATACGTAAGTTACCAAGGACACTGGGCATAGGCGGCGGGAGGAACTGTGTGGGCTTTTGTTGTGCAACCTGTGTTTAATCTTAATAGCTTGGACCTCCGTCGTCTTCTTGACGGACGCCAATTGTTTACTCTGGACTGACTGACTGACTGACTGACTGACTTCGACCTCGGACTATCCTTCCTGTGGCTATCGTTGGAACTGGTGAACTACAAACATCTGTACCTGGCTGTCGACCTTCGGACCGGATTGGGACCTCGCTGACCGCTGCTGCCCCTGATTGATGTGTTTGAACCCGGAGATTGTTTGCTGCGTGGAGGAGTAACTTCTTAGTTACTAAATCACAGCTTTTGGTAGCAGAGAAGTATCTGCTGCCAGTTATTTGTGTTTCTTTGAAACTTTGTTCACCAGCTTTTGTTTGTTTAAAGTCCCAGGCTGAAGTAAGCATTTTTGGTTTAACCCGGATTAAACTCCGGTTTAATCCGGTTTATCTTTTGAACGTTTTTTAGTATCTTTTCACTTCAAAGGCCAATGGTTGCCTAGCCCTTGTCTTTTACGGGCGTTTTTGGTTCTGTAACTCCAATAAACTTTGTTGAATCTTATCTGGTGGCGTTCTGTCCTTGACATCAAGAATAGGGCTCTACTACAGTCACCTACAAATCCACCGCCAAGACACTACACTTACATCATAGTCGGACAATGACGGATTGCCTAAGTAAGTTGTTGTTGTTGTTGCTGCTGTTGTTGTTATCATAATCATCATCATCATCATCATCTCCACTGGCCAAGTATAACCTTACTCTCATGCAATCTCTCGATATTATGAGTGTTCTAGGATGATAGGAAGTCTCTCTGCACATGCACAGATGCACTGCTATATAAAAATAAGATGATCTTGTTGCAGATTCTGAAACTTAAAGAGTCTGTATGAAGGACAGTCTCTCACGGGAAAAACAATGCCATATTCAGGCCAGATCCTTTCAAAATTCTCCAGTAATCACCAGTCTAAATACCAGTTAGAGAGCTTCTACAACATAATCACTCCCGCACTTCACCTTCGCACCCCTTGTAGAGAAAGCTAAAACACATTTATGCCTAATGCTACCGACAGCCCCCGAGTGCAAATGACGTTCTGGCTTTAATGAGAAAACAGCTGCACTGTAGCGGCTCCACTGTCGCTTCCCGCTGTGGTAATTGCCAGTTCCTCAATGTTATTTAGACCGGGATCTTTTAGCTGCTTACATCTTGCTGTGCTGAGGGAGCTAATGGCTGAGGGAGACAGTATATTTGCAGCAGGCCCAGCAAGAGCGAGTGCGTGCCCCTCGCTGACATGGACTCCTGCAGGATATTGCTGCCCTGCCCTATCTGCTTTGTTCACTTGGGTTAAAAGGCCCAGAGCTGCCCTTATCATTAGGCAGAGTTAAGCAGCCACCTGAGGCAGCTGATTTGTAACATTATGCAAAGGCAACGAATTGTTACTTGTTTATGTTATCATGACCCTATTTTGCCACAAGGAAGAGATACATGCTGACCTTTTGTCGTCATTTACTTAAACAATCTGGCTAGCTTTCGGGACTATATACCTCAACTAATACATTATTTGGAATAAATAGAAATCAAATACTGTATCTATTTTGTTTCTTGAAATAAAACATCTACATTTGTAACTTTTTTTTGACAAAGTTGGACAAGATGTACTATTAGGGTTTACAATGGAGATCCATGTAACCACAGGAGAAAGATAGCTTGCTAGCCGGACCCCCATTTCACCATTGGAAGCCTTGCTCAGGTCACTTTTGGTTCTCGGTCTCAGGCAATTAATATTTTGCACTGGCCCTGGATGAAGCACTTTGCGGCAGTCAACTATCAGATGGACTTCTTCACAAAGGAGTACTGTATATACTCGAGTATAAGCCTAGTTTTTCAGCCCTTTTTTTAAGACTGAAAAAGCCCCCCTCAGCTTATACTCGGGTGAGGGTCCTGGTTGGCTTATATTTGGGTCAGCTTATACTTGAGAATACAGTAGAGTCTCACTTATCCAACACAAACGGTCCGGCAGAATGTTGGATAAGCGAATATGTTGGATAATAAGGAGGGATTAAGGAAAAACCCCATTAAACATCAAAATAGGTTATGATTTTACAAATTAAGCACCAAAACATCATGTTACACAACACATTTGACAGAAAAAGTAGTTCAGTACGCAGTAATGGTATGTAGTAATTACTGTATTTACGAATTTATCACAACATTGACTACAAAAACATTGACTACTAAAAGGCAGATTGCGTTGGATAATCCAGAATGTTGGATAAGCAAATGTTGGATAAGTGAGACTCTACTGTATATGGTACATTTATTATTTTTCTCTATTATTATTGGTATTATTACATTTATTATTTTTCTCTATTATTGTTGCTACTATTACATTTATTTTACTCTGTTTTTATTATTATTAATACATTTATTATTTTACTCTGATATTATTATTATTATTATTATTATTATTATTATTATTATTGCATTTATTATTTTCCTGTATTTATTATTACATGTATTATTTTCCTGTATTTATTATTAGTAGTATTACATGTATTTTTACTCTATTATTATTAAAAGGATACATAAGCACATTTACATTGAAGAAGATGCGAATAATGATTTGATCAGAGTTGGACAGTCTTATCTTAAATTTGAGCTTTATGTAAATATTCAAAAACATTTAACCTACTGATGCCTCAATTAATGTAACTGTATTGGTATCTATTTTTATTTCTGAAATTTACCACTCTCGGCTTGTACTGGAGTAAATGTTTTCCCAGTTTTTTTGTGGTAAAATTAGGTGCCTCGGCTTATTCGGGTCGGCTTATACTTGAGTATATACAGTAATTTTGCCAGGTTTCTTTTACAGAACTTGAAGATATCACAATGGGCCCTATCTACACTGACAATTTAATGGAGTTCAAAGCTAGTTTCAAACTGCAGTGGTCAGACAACAAACTTTAACAAAAGCATGCAAAAGAAATGTACACCAGTCCTCTGTAGTTTGCATAACGCTATGTAACAAATTTTGAAAAAAATTCTGATCCTGGCTTGAAAGTGTTATTTCCTGTTTAATTGTCTGGTGCTTACTTTGAAAGTAGTTGTTATACTCCAGAAACTTCATTTTTGTGGCTCTCACAAACTATGTTGAATTGGTTGAGACTCGAGGTATTCACTGAAAAACTATTGCAAAATGTGCTGCAGGATGTCTGCAAATGCAATCAATGTTTTTTGCATTTTAATAAACTTTTTCCATGTTTTTTAGGATAGAACCATTTAGGAAATGACTTTTATAATCCAGGAACAAAAATCGTGTTACATAGTGTCACTATCCAGTATCCAGGTCTCAAACTGGTTTCAGGATTTCTTATAGAATATGTGTTGTCGAAGGCTTTCATGGCTGGGATCACATGGTTGTTGTATGTCTTTCGGGCTGTGTGGCCATGTTCCAGAAGTATTCTCTCCTGACGTTTCGCCCACATCTGTGGCAGGCATCCTCAGAGGCTGTGTGGCATGAATACAGCCTCTGAGGATGCCTGCCATAGATGTGGGCGAAACGTCAGGAAAAAATACTTCTGGAACATAGCCACACAGCCCGAAAGACATACAACAACTCTCTTATAGAATAATCTGGATAGTGAAAGCATTTGCTTCAATGCTGGTTTGAAAGTGCATTAAATGGTTATTGTAGATGGGGCCTTGGAAAAATGGAAAGCTTTTCCTTCCATATACATCCAGTATTGTGAAGTAAGAGCCTTTCCTAAAAGCAGAAATGCGGACACCATTGTGAATAAGGAGAAAGTTTTAATTTTACAGAGGAACACAAGGCTAAGTGAAATGAAACCAATACTTTAATTTGGTATTTAGGTCAAACACAAACTTGTTAATGGCTACTTTCTAGCTGTCAGCCCTGCATGTCATGCATTTCAACATGACACAGGAGTAAAACCAAGACTGGCTGGAAAGTCAAAGGTGTCATGCCGGGGAGCTACCTGTGGCTAACCTTAGCACAAAACTACATTTAAATGCCCATTTGCGCTCCTTTGTCACCTTTAGGAGAGCCAGCAACTATTCCTGCAAATACATTCAGCCTGGAGAAACAAATCATCATTGTAGAGGGTATTATACAGTTACTTAAGTGACCACAAGTCTCACTTTGGTTTCCAAACTCTCTTACCGTGGTGTGAAGCACAGATTTGTGTGGCTACCAGTGGTGATGGTTAGAGATAAATGTTTCATCTTACTTACTGAATTGAAAATTGTAGTCCAAGGTATGTTGAAGAAGCCAGAAAAAGACAATCAGTATAGCCATGGAACAATTGTTTAAAGGGTTTAAACCAGGGGTCCCCAAACTTTTTAAACAGGGGGCCAGTTCACAATCCCTCAGACCGTTGGAGGGCCAGACTATAGTTGGCCATCGAGCAGCAATAATAATAATAATAATAAAGATGGTTGGAAGAGACACCTTGGGCCATTGAGTCCAACCCCCTTCTACCTTTGTGCACCAAAATCACAAGCAAAGCACCCCTGACAAATGGCCTCCCAGCCTCAATGTTAATAATAATAATAATAATAATAATAATAATAATAATAATAATAATAATAATGATAATAATAATAAAAGAGGGTTGGAAGAGAAGAAGAGACCCCTTGGGTCATTTAACCCAACCCCCTTCTGCCTTTGTGTTGTGGGGGCCGGATAAATGGCTTCAATGGGCCACATGTGGCCTGCGGGCCGTAGTTTGGGGACCTCTAGTTTAAACCATTGCAACCAGTGTACAGGTGGTCCCTGAACTTCTAACTTACAAATAGTTAAGAATGGGGCTGAGAAATTAGAGAAATCTATCCCTCGAAAGGGAAATTCACTTCTAGAAGAGCTATTATTATGAGAGAAAGGGGTTTCCACTGAAGCTTTCTCACCAATCCTTGTTTCCACAGCCAAAATTTTAAAAACTCAATTATCACAGGGACAGAAAGTGCAGTGAAATCTTCTGAACAGGGGCCCAGACAGCAAAGGAAACCCCCAGGGTTTTATTTATGCTATTCATAACTTATATCTATATCTATATATAACTCCAGCCAATATATATGGGTGGAATTACACTTTAAACAGGTCCCTGTTATGACTTACAAATAAATTTAGGAACAAACCTACAAAATCTATCATGTTCATAACTTGGGGACTGCCTGTACTGTGTTCATGAATAGTCCATGTCTGAAGTCACAATAGCCTCCATATTAACTACTATTTTATTTTGTTACTGTTTTTACAGATTGGAAGTATCCGACTCGCATACAAATTGTTTGCAAAATACTAACCTGTCTGAAAGTGTTCTCTGTCATCTCCGAGGCTGCTTGAAGCACATATTCTAGACAAAAAAAGAAAAGAGAGAATCTTCAACAATCTGATTCTATGTGGATAAGACAGATGGAAAATATAACTTCGGGTCCTTAAAAAGGCATCCTTTTTAAAGTCTTTTCAAAGCTTTGGGACTTGAAGGAAAAGCAGAAATCAAATCGGTATCCCAAAGTAATGATCCGGATTACATTTGAGTTAATTTGCCATGTGAATGGAAAAAAGTATTGGCAGTAAATAACATACAAAACATGGTAATAAACTAATAAACTAATATGAAACCAATATATGCAGCCTGAGATAGCAGCCTCATTCCGCCAAATAGTAGAATTTAAGAAATATTCAAGTTAGGGAGAAAGGATTCTAGATGTGTTGGAAGTGCACATCTAGAACCTTTTCTTTGCCTCGGTTCCCACATATTTGGGAAAGAGAAACTATTTCGGTTTGTCCGTAGCTCAATCTGTTTTAGAATTCAGAATTAGTAGGATGGATTCAAAGCCACTTCTATGACAAACCTTGTACAGAATTTCTACTTGCGGTCTAAAAACCCGAATGCACTTTACCGCTGTTGCTCTCAAACGCGACTTTCAAATAATACGACTAGTATGATGGATGAGTTGGGATTTAGATTATCCTCCACCCTGTTATTTCAATAATAATGTACTGATAACATGGAAAGGCCGTTATCTGGGAACATTAAAAAGATTAATTAAAAAAAGAGTAATAAGAAAAGGCTTTTAATTGATTGTTTTACAGTGTTATCATTATAAAGCACAGAACCAGAGGATTTATGACCTCCAGAAGGCAGCCCTGCATCAGAAGGTGCCTCAGACTGGATTTCTACTGTTATATAATACAATTTGAGTCTGCATTATATGGTTAGTGTAGACCAGGCATGGGCAGGGCCTCCTCTATTAGCAGTGTCTAAGTTGGTCTATAGTGGGAGATGAGATTCATCAAATAGCCCAGACCTGAGCCATTTAGGGCTTTAAAGGTAATGACCAACACTTTGTATTTAGTCTGTAAACAGACCGGCAGCCAGTGGAACTGCTGCAACATGGGACTGGTTCTCTCCCTGTACAACGCTCCAGTTACTAACCTGGCTGTTGATCTCCGGACCAGCTGCAGCTTCTGAACTATCTTCAAAGGCAGCCCCATGTAGAGCATTGCAGTAGTCCAAACGGAATGTGACTTAAGGTGTGGACTACCATGGCCAGATCTGGTGTGTCAAGTTTTAATTGTGCAAAGGCGCTCCTGACCACTGCTGACACTTGGGGTTTCAGGGTCAGCGAAGAGTCCAGGATCACCCCCAGACTGCACACTTGTGTCTTCAGTGGGAATGTGACCCCATCCAACACACCCTGACCCGCCTTCTGACTTCGATGTTGTAATTACTGTATTTACTAATTTAGCATCAAAATATCATGATATATTGAAAACATTGACTACAAAAATGCCTTGGATAATCCAGAACCTTGGATAAGCAAGTCTTGGATAAGTGAGACTCTACTGTATTTCTTTCTTCCCCCTCCCTTCTTTTCCCCTTCCTTTCTTCCTCTTCCTTTCTTTCTTTCCATCTCTCCCCTTTCCTTTCTCTTCCTAATTCTTTCTTTTTCCCCTTCCTTCCTTCTTCAATTCCTTTCATTCCTCTTTCCTTCTTTTTCTTTCTTCCCCCTCTCTCTTCCCTTCTTCCACCCTATTGTTACAAAAATATGATGTGCAGGTTTGATAAATGTGGATTTGATATGTGTGGGTATAAATGGAAGGAAGGAAGGAATGAGAGCTAAATTTTAAAGACACCACTCTGAAATAGTTGACCTGCCTAGCTAACTGTGATTAAGAACTGTGACAATGATAAGAGAAATGTTTACATCAAATTAAGGAAATGTATTCCCCATAGTAACCTATGGATGCGAGAGCTGGACCATAAGGAAGGCTGAGCGAAGGAAGATAGATGCTTTTGAACTTTGGTCCTGGAGGAAAATCCCGAGAGTGCCTTGGACCGCAAGAAGATCCAACTAGTCCATCCTCCCAACTGGTCACTGGAGGGAAGGATACTAGAGGCAAAGATGACTGTATATACTCGAGTATAAGCCTAGTTTTTAAGCCCCTTTTTTAAGACTGAAAAAGCCCCCCTTGGCTTATACTCGGGTGAGGGTCCTGGTTGGCTTATATTTCGGTCAGCTTATACTCGAAAATATATGGTACATTTATTATTTTTCTCAATTATTATTGGTATTATTACATTTATTATTTTTCTCTAATATTGCTGCTACTATTACATTTATTTTACTCTATTTTTATTATTATTGCATTTATTATTTTACTCTATTTATTATTACATGTATTATTTTCCTGTAATA
Source organism: Anolis carolinensis (assembly GCF_035594765.1). NCBI lineage: Eukaryota > Metazoa > Chordata > Lepidosauria > Squamata > Anolidae > Anolis > Anolis carolinensis. The sequence goes on along the minus strand of NW_026943826.1, from coordinate 4,712,258 downwards.
ATAATAATAATAATAATAATAATAATAATAATTACATGTATTGTTTTACTCTATTATTATTAAAAAGATACATAAGCACATTTACATTGAAGAAGATGAGAAGAATGATTTGATCAGAGTTGGACAGTCTTATCTTAAATTTGAGCTTTATGTAAATATTCAAAAGCATTTAACCTACTGATGCCTCAATTAATGTAATTTTATTGGTATCTACTTTTATTTCTGAAATTTACCACCCTTGGCTTATACTGGAGTCAATGTTTTCCCAGTTTTTTTGTGGTAAAATTAGGTGCCTTGGCTTATATTCCGGCCGTCTTATACCTGAGTATATATGGTACTTTGGCCACATCATGAGAAGACAGGAAAGCTTGGAAAAGATCACGATGCTGGGGAAAATGGAAGGAGAAAGGAAGAGAGGCCGACCAAGGGCGAGATGGATGGATGGATGGAGACTGGCTTGACCTTGAAGGAACTGGGGGTGGCGACGGCCGACAAAAAGCTCTGGCGTGGACTGGTCCATGAGGTTACAAGGAGTTGGAAGCGACTGAGTGACTGAACAACAACAAGGAAATGTTTACAACATTAAGAAGGAAGTCAACACAAGGCAAATACCAATCAAGATGAATCAACATCTGGTCAAGGAAACTGAGATGGAGCCAGGATGGAAGACGTCTTTCATTTACAACTTTGCTATATTAGTGACCTTATAACAATCCAGAACATGTGACAGACAGAGACGCTGTTCACCCCCTATGCTCTGCTCCACTGGAAAGGAGAGAGACAGTGTATGTGTCAGATCTGCTATGAGAAAGCAGGAGCAAAAATGTAACCGCTCCTTTGTTTGTTGTTAGCCAATGTAACCGTAGGTTGTTTGTGAATCCAATGTAGTGACATAGAATCTGGACTAAGATTTAGGATATGAGGATTTTGGACGAATGGATTCTAACATGGATATGTTTTAAATTTTGTACAGTAGAGTCTCACTTATCCAACATCCGCTTATCCAACATTCTGGATTATCCAACACAGTTTTCCTCCCACCCTGATCCACAGCTGTTTTTCTAGGCAGCAAGGATTGAACTTTTTATGGATTTAATTTCCGACAAAGTTGCTACTGTAAGTTCATTTTATGCAATTCTATCTTTATTTGTAGTCAATTTGTTAGTAGCCACTGTTTTTGCAATCAATGTTTTCAATATATTGCAATGTTTTTGGTGCTAAATTCATAAATACAGTAATTACTACATAACATTACCATGTTTTGGACTGCTTTTTCTGTCGATTTGTTGGTAAAACATGATGGTTTTGCTGCTTAATTTGTAAAATCATGACCTAATTTGACATTTAATAGGCTTTTCCTTAATCCCTCCTTATTATCCAACATTTTTGCTTATCCAACATTTGGCCGGCCCGTTTATGTTGGATAAGTGAGACTCTACTGTATAATGTGTTTTTATTCTGTAATGTTACGTTGTTTTTATATGAACTGTTGTTTAGTGTATTGTTTGCAGGCATTGAATTTTTGCCTATTTATTGTAAGCCGCCTTGAGTCCCCTTGGGTGAGAAAGGTGGGGTAAAAGTACTGTAAATAAATAAATAATCTGTATGTCTAATGTCATCCTTTGTGTAAAGGTTCTGCTGTACCCTATCTCACTGAAAATGACAATAAAATGAACTTTAAAGTTATTGAAAAGTTATTCATAACACTATTTTTTCTTACCATCTCCCCTCCATTCTTTCTCTTCTTTTTCTGTGTTATCAAAGGCTTTCATGGCCGGGATCACAGGGTTGTTGTATGTTTTCCAGGCTGTATGGCCATGTTCCAGAAGTATTCTCTCCTGACATTTCGCCCACATCTATGGCAGGCATCCTCAATTGGCCACTTTGATTAGCACTGAATAGCTTTGCAGCTTCAAAGCCTGGCTGCCTCAAAGCCCGGGGGAATCCTTTGTTAGGAGCAGTTAGCTGGCCCTGATTGTTTCCTGTCTGGAATTCCCCTCTTTTTTTAGTGTTGTTCTTTATCTACTGTCCTGATTTTACAGTTTTTTTAAAAAATACTGGTGGCCAGATTTTGTTCATTTGCTACCAGTATTATTTCCAGAGTTCGTTCTCCCATCCCAGACATTATTCCACAGATATATAAAATGCACTTGCCTAGTTTCCAACAGACATCACAACCTCTGAGAATGCCTGCCATAGATGTGGGTGAAACGTCAGGAGAGAATGCTTCTGGAACATGGCCGTACAGCCCGGAAAACATACAACAACCTTCTTCTTTTTCTCTTCCTTCTTTCCCCTTCCCTTCTTTTTCTTTCTTACCCTTTCCTTTCTCTTCCTTCCATCCTATCTTTCTTCCTCTCTCTCTTCCAGTCTTTCCCTTCTTTTTCTCTTCTTCCCTCTTTCCTTTCTCTTCCTTCGATCCTCTCTATTTTCTCCCTTCCTTCCTCTTCCCTTATTTATTATTAGCGACATTTATATCCCGCCCTTCTCACCTCTTACAACTTATATATATACTGTACATACAATAAATCATATTATTAGTATAGCACAATATAAGCACTGTATAAGCAATATATATTATTACAGTAGAGTCTCGCTTATCCAATGTAAATGGGCCAGCAGAATGTTGGATAAGCAAATATGTTGGATAATAAGGAGAGATTAAGGAAAAACCTATTAAACATCAAATTAGGCTATGGTTTTACAAATTAAGCACCAAAACCTCATGTTATACAACAAATTTGATAGAAAAAGTACAGTAGTCTCACTTATCCAACACTCGCTTATCCAACGTTCTGGATTATCCAATGCATTTTTGTAGTCAATGTTTTCAATACATCATGATATTTTGGTGCTAAATTCGTAAATACAATAATTACTATGTAGCCTTACTGCATATTGAACTAATTTTTCTGTCAAATTTGTTGTATAACATGATGTTTTGGTGCTTAATTTGTAAAATCATAACCTAATTTGATGTTTAATAGGCTTCTCCTTAATCTCTCCTTATTATCCAACATATTCGCTTATCCAACATTCTGCCAGCCCGTTTATGTTGGCTAAGTGAGACTCTACTGTAGTTCAATATGCAGCAATTTTATGTTGTAATTACTGTATTTACGAATTCAGCACCAAAATATCACAATGTATTGAAAACATTGACTACAATAACATTGACTATTAAAAGGCAGACTGCGTTGGATAATCCAGAACGTTGGATAAGCGAATGTTGGATAAATGAGACTCTACTGTATACAATAAATCATATTATTAGTATAGCACAATGTAAGCACTATATAAGCAATATATATTATTAAATTGTTCAATACGACTATATTACAATATTATTAGTAATATTACATGTAATATAAATATACAATTATAATCGTGTATTATTATTATTACATTATTATTCACTTTCTTCTTCTTTCCATTCTCTTCCTTTCTTCCTGTTTCCTCCTCTCCCTTCTCTTCCTTCTTTTCTGTTCCTTCCTTCTCCCTTCCATTATTTCCCATCTTTTCCTCTTATTATTATTATCATAATATGTATTTATATCCTGCTTTGTTTGAAATCACGCAGCATTTGTAACATTCAAGTGTTACAAATCGCCTCAGGAGCCCTTCCTAACGCTGCGCATGCGCGCGAGCCGGACTTCGCCTCACAGCCCAAACCTGTTTTCCCGCTCTTTTCTTCAGCTTTCTCGACCCACTTGTGCTCCATTGCGCATGCGCATCCTCTGCCGAACCTCCCCGGCCAGCTTTCGCTCTCGGACTCCTCCTCTTTCTTAGCTCATCATCCCTTTTGCGCCTGCGCGTTCAACCGCCCAGTGGACCGTACCACTCTTAAAAAATATAGGGGGGAGCGTTTCAGATTGCAAGCGCTTTCGAGACGGGACGCGGAAAAGCCTCACCCACCATATATGTGTGGAAAGTAAAGAATATTTTATTTATTACTCTTCAGTTCTTAAAGCGGACTATTCTTCATCAGTACTAACGGGTTTAGGAAAGGTCGCCCCCTATTCGATCTCAGTGTGGTTCATTCCGGGCCCGACGCTTCATCTTGACGCTTCTTGACGCCATTTTGTCGGCAGGAGAGGAAACGGGGGCCTGGGTCCGGAGGAAGCGTTTCTGGATTCTCTCAACGTCGCCGTCGGTTATTTATCGTCTCTTTCTGGCCTCGGGCCGCTGGTGAGCGAGAGTTTTCGGGGTTTTCGAATGGTTGGGCCCGGCGGAGTGATAGTAGTAGGCCGCAAGAAGGCTTTGAGGCCTAGCTTGCTTGTAGTGAGGCCTACCTTGTGTGGCTTGGGTTCAGACTATTGCTGTACAGATTTTGCCCTACTATAATAGAGTCTCACTTATCCAACATTCGCTTATCCAACGTTCTGGATTATCCAACGTATTTTTGTAGTCAATGCTTTCAATACTTTTTACCTTTGTGAACTTGATATAGACAGGGTCTACTCCCATCCCAATTTGTACTTCCAAGAATTTGCAACACTTTATCAGTCGCCTCGTGTTTACAATATTTATATGGTGCATTTTACCCAATCTACTTTCACAACCTCTTCGTTTTAATCCATGCTTTTATTAGTTTTTACCATTTATTTTAATTGGGAAATGTTTAAATTTTTATAATTGTGCATGTCTCTTGTCTATTGTTGTGTTTTATATTGTTATTGTTTTTATTCGGGCTTGGCCCCGTGTAATAATAATAATAATAATTTATTTGTTTGACCAGTCATATGACCATTTCAAAGTGCAACATAAATAAAAACGAGGCAAAAAGGATGGGAGGACAGTAGCTGACCTTCTGTTTGCCGTCAAAATCTTATTTTCCTGATTATTCTTTCAGGAAATGTGCTCTTTTCTTGATAGCTTTCAGGATAAAAAGGCTTACTCTGATTATGGTGGATCTTTCTTGTCCTTGCAAGAGGACTGTCAGAAGATCATTTCTGTTGGGGGACCTAAAATTGGATAGTAATTGATGTAAATATCTGTGTCGAAGTTCAGCATATGCTGGGCAGTCAATCACAAAATGTTCGATATCTTCCACTATTTGTTCTCTCCAGACACAAAATCTCTCATTTCTTGGGATGTTACAGTAGCAACCAGTTTGCATCATAATACCGAGTTGTTCAAACCTGGCCCTGGTATATATTCTTCTTAAAGGTAACTTATCTGGAATAGTCAAATAGTGTTCTAAATGAATATTAGCTTGGCCCCATGTAAGCCGCCCTGAGTCCCCTTTGGGGAGATAGAGGCGGGGTATAAAAATAAAGTTATTATTACTATTATTATATTTTGGCACTAAATTCATAAATACAGTAATTACTACATGGCATTACTGCGTATTGAACTACTTTTTCTGTGAACTTTGTTGTATAACATGATGTTTTGGTGCTTAATTTGTAAAATCATAACCTAATTTGATGTTTAATAGACTTTTCCTTGATCCCTCCATATTATCCAACATATTCGCATGTCCAATGTTCTGCCAACCCGTTTATGTTGGATAAGTGAGACTTTACTGTGTTTCATCATCTTATTATTGTTCTGGCTTAGCAGACAAGTGTATATGTCAGTGTTGATGTTTTGTTTTTCATACTTAGCAGTAATTTCCACCCACGCATCACTGTGCATAGAACCCTACAGATACCCAAAAGGGGCATATAACCCGACTCCATTCAGTTACTTCTGTGTTTGTGCATTGAGTATTGTTTATTTACTAGCTTGGGTACCCGATGTTGCCCGGGTTATTTGAAAAAAAAATCAATTTTTGTGATTGTACAAAATGCATAAGGTTGTGGGTGAACTACAACTCACATCATGTCAGGTTAACCCCCCCCCCCCCCAAAAAAAAAACTCCATTATTTATTTATTAATTATTTACCATGTTTATATCCCGTCTTTCTCTACCCTGATGGGGACTCAAGGTGGCCCACATGGGCATAGAAAACAGACATAAAATAGAATTATAAAAATTAAAACAGACATAAAACATAATTAAAATACATTCCAATATGAGATATGTCATCCAAAGGCAAGGTCTAAAGCGGTTCCCAAATCCATTGTATTAGTACTTAAAGTTTGTTATGCTGGGCAAGTTTGCTCTGCATGCATCATGGGTGGGGTTCACTGTGCCTTCTGGCTGTAGGGTAAACTACAACTCCCACTATGGTGAGTCAGTCCCCTCAAACCCCTCCAGTAGGTGGAGTTAGTCATGGGGGTTCTGTGTGCCGTGTTTGGTCCAGGTCCATCATAGGTGGAGGGTACAGTTTCTCAGGTTGTGGGTGAATTACAACTCCCAGAAAGGAAAGTCAGTTCCCTCCAAACACCTCCAGTAATCAAATTGTGACATATCAGGTCTGTGTGCCAAGTTGTGTCGAGATCCATCGGTGTTTGGGTTCACAATGCTCTCTGGATGTAGTTGAACTACAACTCTCCCAAATCAAGGTAATTTTCCCCAAAGACCTCCAGTATGTTTTGTTGGTCATGGGGGTTCTATGTGCTAAGTTAGATCCAGGGCCATCGTTGGTGGGGGCCAGGGTGCTCTTTGATTGCAGTTAAACTATAAATCTCAGTACCTACAACGGTATGACCGGAACCACTGCGGCACAGTGCCTCCAGTTAAATTTAAGTTTAATCCAGACAAGATAGAGGTGCTCCTGCTCAGTCGAAAGCAGATTAAGGAATAGGGATCCAGCCTGTGCTGTATGGGATTACACTCCTCCTGAAGACACAGGTCCACAGTTTGGGGATCCTACCGGACTCGGCTCTGAACCTGGAGGCCCAAGTGTGTGTGGTGGCCGAGAGGGCTTTTGCACCATTAAAACTTGTGTGTCAACTGCACCCGTTTCCTTGAGAAGCCAAATCTGGTCACGGTGGTACATGCCTTAGTTTCATCCCATCTGGATCACTGTTATGCACTCTATGTAGGACTGCTTCTGGAGAGTACTTAGAAATTTTAGCTGGTGCAAAGAATGGCAACTAGGTTGCTAATTGGGGCTGGCTACAGGGAGCGGTGAACCCCCCCTGTTGAGGCAGCTACACTGGCTGCCAGTCTGTTTCCAGGACAATTCAAAGTGCTGATTATAACCTTTAAAGCCCTAGACAATTCAGGTCCAGGCTATTTAGTTGACCACCTTGTACAAACCTGCCCTGAGATCTTCAGGAGAGGCCCTTCTCTTGGTCTCACCTCCATCTCAAGCTTGGTTGGTGGGAACAAGAGAGCAGGCCTTCTCGTTGGCTGCCACTTGACTCTGGAACTCCCTTCTTTTCAGGGAAACCAGAATAACCTATTTCCTGCTGTCTTTCCGGTGGCAGGCTAAAATCTTTTTATTCAGGCAGGCATTTAAAGATGAAGGTGTTTAAGTCGGGGGGGGGGGGGGGCTGTAGTTTTATATGCTTTTATGGTTTTATCTTGAATTGTTTGTAATGATGTGTAATACTGTTTTAATATTTGTACATTGTATATTTTAAGTTCTATTGTAACACTTCTAATTGTGAGCTGCTTTGAGTCTCCATGTGAAGCGAGAAGGCGGGACATAAATAAACATAATAATAATTAATTGCACCTTTTCATCTTTTACATCCGGAAGCATCATCACGGCGGAGATGTCGGAGTACATCCGGGTGACGGAAGACGAGAGCGAGGAGCCCATCGAGATCCCATCCGAAGACGATGGGACGGTGCTTCTCTCTACGGTCACGGCTCAGTTTCCAGGAGCATGTGGCCTGCGCTACAGGAACCCCGTGTCGCAGTGCATGAGAGGAGTCCGATTGGTGGAAGGCATTCTACACGCCCCAGATAATGGCTGGGGAAATCTCGTCTACGTTGTGAATTATCCCAAAGGTGTGTGCTCAGAGGTTTCCTGTCGGTTGATGCAGTCATGAGTTTTGATTTACATTCTGTTACCAATATATGTCAGTTCTATAGCTGTCTTTGGTATAAGTTTTCATATGTGTAAGTGTGGTTTTATCTATATAATTCAGTAATTTATTGTATTTTTATGTTCATTTGCTTTTGAATTTGTTGTACCCTGCCTTGAGCCATCAGGAGAGGCAAGTAATAAATAAAATGTATTATTATTAAAGTGGGGGAAAGGAGTCTGCACTGAAACTTTTATCACCAAGTGTTGTTGCAACTTTTGAAGTTTCCAGGAAATAGAAATTAAGCCACAATTGTGTGTGTGTTTTTTTTTCCGGGCAAGAATTGAATGTTTGATGCCTATTTGCTACTCTGTCAGTCCTTCAAGGCCACATGATTCCTGTCCCTTTCTTTGACCAGTTTTAAACTTCTAGCTTAAAAACTTTGGCAGCCAGTCAGATGATTTGTTTGATTAAACTGTTGGAATTGCTAGTTTATTGGACCTAATAATATTCTAGATCAGGGGTCCCCAAACTAAGGCCCGGGGGCCGGATGCGGCCCTCCAAGGTCATTTACCTGGCCCCCGCCCTCAGTTTTATAATATAATATTTTTATATCAGTTTTAATAATATAATATATTGTATATACATATAATATTGATAATAATCTTATGTTATACAATATAATACTAATAGGAATACCATATAATATTAATTATATGTTATATATTACATATTATATAATAGTATAGTGGTATAGTTCAATATAGTAATATGTAATGCTAATATTGTGTTATGCTAATAATATAATATATTGTATGTACATACAGCTGCTCTGAGTCCCCTTTGGGGTGAGAAGGGCGGGATATAAATGCAGTAAATAAATAATTAATTTTAGACTTTGGCTCGGCCAAAGTCTGACATGACTTGAAGGCACACAACAACAACAACAACAACAACAATCCTAATTAACTTGACTATCTCATTGACCAGAAGCAGACCCACACTTTCCATTGCAATCCTAATAGGTTTATGTTGGTTAAAATTGTTTTCATTTTTAAATATTGTATTGTTCTTTCGTTGTTGTTGTTGTTGTTGTTGTTGTTGCACTACAAATAAGACATGTGCAGTATGCATAGGAATTTGTTTGTATTTTTTTTTCAAATGATAATCCGGCCCCTCAACAGTCTGAAAGATTGTGGACTGGCCCTCTGCTTAAAAAGTTTGGGGACCCCTGTTCTAGATAGAGATAGCCTTTGTGTCACATTGGAGTCTAACCAGTACAACTGGGTTCTGTGAACTGATGCCCACCATGTAAGAAGAATAAAGTTCATTGGAGCACTCTTCAATTCCCTGACTTTTCGCAGGTCTCCAGAATGAGATACCACACTATTACATGCATCATGTAATAGCCGCTCCGAGCCCTAGGGGAGTGGCGGCATATAAGTTCGAAAAATAAATAAATAAATAAATAAATCATTGAGTCAGAGGCAGAGCTATCCAAATGCTCCTAGACCCCAAGTTTCTCTTCCTAGAAATTTCAGTTGCTGATAATTTAGTAAGGAAAATCCTTGTTTGCATAGAAATGCCTTAACCAGATGTTGGGAGCAAAGTATCATTGGCTTGTACCTGCCGATGGTTATATCCCTTTAGACAACAAGAGGAAAATGGATGAGACAGATGCCTCATCAGCTGTCAAAGTGAAACGAGCCGTTCAGAAAACTTCTGATCTGATTGTGTTGGGCCTTCCCTGGAAGACAACAGAACAGGATTTGAAGGAATATTTCAGCACATTTGGAGAGGTTCTCATGGTGCAGGTATTTATCTTTTTGTGTTTCTGGAGTTAAGGTTTATGATTCTAATCTTTCAGAGTATGATCTCTCCTTCATAAAAATTTGGATGTTATTCCTGGGCATGAAGCATTGAAATACTTTTGTTTGCATTTAATTTGGAGAAATAATAATTCTTTCCAGGGATTTAATTAGCCAGACATTCAAGCAGCAGTTATTGGTAGTTGATTATAGCGTCTTAAGCATGCACAATTTGCACCCTTAATATCCTACTGAACTAATCAGCCTCCCAGTCCAGTACAAAGAAATATTTTCCCTTACCTCTAATAGTCAGATGTAATGGCTCTTGATAGGTGACGTTTGATGGGAGTTGGTCTCTAAGCAGCAACAATTTGCTAGAAGATGCAAAGTGTGATGAGAACATTTGAATACTAGCGCTCTTTAATTGAAGTATGGACCATTAGTGTGGAGTTCATTAAATAATTTCAATTACCTTCTTCCAATCCTAGGTAAAGAAAGACATCAAAACTGGCCACTCAAAGGGCTTTGGTTTTGTAAGATTCACAGACTATGAAACCCAGGTGAAAGTCATGTCTCAGCGCCACATGATAGATGGAAGATGGTGTGACTGTAAACTCCCAAATTCTAAGGTATTTTATATAGCTTTTTCTCAGCTACTTGAGTATGTAGTTGTAGTTATATAGTGTCCCAGAAAGTTAGATTATCTGCAGTTGGTTTGTGATCCAAAGTCCTGTGTTGACATTAGATCCTAATGCCTCATGGAGCTTTGAAGGAAATGTCTATGAATTCAACCAAAATACCTTAAACCTTAGAAAACATTTCCAGAACTGGTATATGATTTCTATAGTTAGTTACCTCCTGCTTAGTTTTGAAATTTTATTTTCTACCTATTATGTTATGTGTTCCTATGCCTAACCTTGGCCTCAGTGTGTGAGTTATTACAGAGTAGGAGCTTAATATTAATGTACGTATTTTGTTCTGCATTGGTCCCAGCAAAGTCCAGACGAACCTTTGCGTAGCAGGAAGGTGTTTGTTGGGCGTTGCACCGACGACATGACTGCAGATGAGCTCCGTCAGTTTTTTTCGCAGTATGGAGAAGTGGTCGATGTCTTCATTCCCAAACCTTTCAGAGCTTTTGCCTTTGTTACATTTGCTGATGATCAGGTATTTGTCCAAAGTGCCCTGGCTATTCCCCTGTTTACTGATAATTTGTCATTGAGTGTGCATGGCTTGTGGAAAGTGGGCTGGGAGAAGTTTTTCTCTCCATTTCATAGTAGTAAATTCCATGATTTAGTTATGGGATATATTTCACATACCTCATAACTAACTCATGGGATTTTCTAATGGGATGGCTAACAAGTTTGCTGTCTATAAGTACTGTTTAGCAGATTTTTGGAAGATCAGATGATTAGTTTTTTTCTCTTATGTTAGGAACTGCAGGTCGCTTCCGGTGTGAGAGAATTGGCCGTCTGCAAGGACGTTGCCCAGGGGATGCCCGAATGTTTTGATGTTTTGTCATCCTTGTGGGAGGCTTCTCTCATGTCCCCACATGGGGAGCTGGAGCTAACAGAGGGAGCTCACTGCTCTCCCCAGATTCTGCCAGCACAAGGGTTTAACCCATTTCACCACTATTGAAGATGAAGACTAGTCATATTTATTTCTGACTTCCTGTATACAAGTCTGCATGCCTTTCAGGCCCAGTTGCAAGGAAAGCTGTATTATTGCGCTCCTCTCATTCCTTGGGTTTCCTGAGGTCATCTAGTTGGTGAAAAAAGAATGACGGTCTAGGCCAGTGGTGTCAAACATGTGGCTCTCCAGGTACTTTGGACTTCAGATTCCAGAATTCCTTGCCATTGGACAAGCTAGCTGAGCTCTTGGGAGATGGAGGTTCAAACATCCGAAGGGCCACAAGTTTTGTACCTTTTGAAAGCAGGCCTTTGCGCTGATCTAAGGTGGTTCTTATTTTTCCATTGATAAATTAAGACAAATGGCAGTCCTGTTGCTGTTACGTCTCTTATATTAATAATTGTATTCACTTTATTCTAAACCAAGAATGGTGAACCCTAGTATATCAGGTATTTCCAGCTTGGTGGCACTTAAAGCACTTTTAATTGCAATTGTGTAAACAGAATCATAAAGCAAGCCTAGTAAATAAATCCAGGCATGTTATTTGCCAATATGCTGATTGCTGAAGCATGTTTGCTCATCCCTTATGGGACATTTGACTGTTGAAAGGAGGCTCGGGGGAATTACGTTAGGGAAAGCTAGTTCTCTGGATCTAGAACCTTGTGCTTTACTCCTGTAAAGTATTCTGTTCTTGCCCTGGGCCGCCAAGCAATGGTTTGTTTACAAAATCTCTGCATCATAGTAACCCAGCTGAGCGAGAAGCTGTGTTAATTGCAGTTGAGATAAGCATAGAAATTTTAACTGCAGCTTATGTAAAGCAGAGAGTTTCTAAAGGGACTAAATGGCTGCTTGTATGAAGCAGGAACAGTATGAGGTACTGTGCCTTTGAAATGAAGATTATTCCATTGCTCCAATTTTTAGGAGAAGCAAATTCCCCATTATTGTGAGGGGAACATTATTACTTGGGAGGTAGTTATTGCGTTCTTAAAATTAAGCCCTGTAGACTTAATAGTTGCTGTTTTAAAGTTCTTTGCACATGTAATTCTTTTCTCTCTCCTGTTTATAAAGTTACTCAGTCTTCCTACCTTGTTTCTTATAGGTTGCCCAGTCCCTTTGTGGCGAGGACTTGATCATAAAAGGAATCAGCGTCCATATATCCAATGCTGAACCTAAGCATAATAACAGTAGACAACTAGAAAGAGGTGGAAGATTTGGTGGTAATCCAGGAGGCTTTGGGAATCAGGGGGGATTTCCTAACCGGGGGGGAGGCGGCGGAGGAGGCGGGTTGGGAAACAACCAGGGAAGTAACATGGGGGGTGGGATGAACTTTGGGACGTTTAGCATCAACCCTGCCATGATGGCGGCGGCTCAGGCGGCGCTCCAGAGCAGCTGGGGGATGATGGGCATGCTAGCTAGCCAGCAAAACCAGTCCGGGCCATCTGGGAACAACCAGCCCCAAGGCAATATGCAGAGAGAGCAGAATCAGGGGTTCAGTTCAGGGAGCAATTCCTATGGGAGCTCCAACTCAGGCGCAGCAATAGGGTGGGGCTCATCAAACACAGGCTCTGGCAGCGGGTTTAATGGCGGTTTTGGCTCAAGCATGGATTCCAAATCATCTGGCTGGGGCATGTAGACAACGTAACACTGATTCTGTGGCGGGAAATCAGATTCCCCCCTCCCCCTAGAGCTCCTGGTAAGTATATAATGACATGCATATACTAAAAAAAAAAAAAAGACGGGAGTGGGGGGATCCAAATCAATTTGTTCAGCGTGTAGTATATTTCAACAGTATTTTTGACACATTTTTTTCTTTTGTAAGGAGGGGAAAAAAAAGAAAAGATTAAATGGAATTTTATAGGTTTTGTTACCATGAGTTGGAATACATGAGTTGGGATATGGAGTGGTTTGAAAGTGAACTGCTGTTTTGCCTGATTTGGTAAACAGACGCGCTGCAATTTGATAGGAATTTGTAAAAAAAAAAAATGACACACAAAAATATCTAAATTCCTCATTTCCTAGTCAGCTGAGATTTTTGCATGTTTCAAAAATGCAAGCCATTTTTCAGAAACTGCATCCTTTGTCCTTGTTAGCTTTTTTTCTTTTCTTTTTTTTAAAAAAAATTAATTTGATCCCCCGCCATAAGAATTTCTCTCTCTCTTTCTCTCCCTTCCCATTCCCCCAAATGTCCTGTGTGGAGAATGCAATGTTGGTGTCGGCTTTTTTTCCTTTTAACACTGTCTCCCCTCCTCATACTAAAGTACGGTATGAAGACCTCATTTAATCCTTGCAGTTCATCTCATTTCAAAAAAAAATGTTTGGAAGAAGCACTTCATTGAGAGAGAAAAAAAAAGCAGTGCAGTAAAATTCAAAAAAATCAAAACACACTCAAAAAAACCAAAAGCCTGCCTTAGGAATACTCCTGCCTCCATGCTTTCCTCATTCAAGACTCCCTTCATCATGCTGCACATGCTACTACGTCTTAAGACGGTGGGTGTTCCATTTTTATCCGCTACTCTTTTTTTATTTCATGGAGAGTCGTATTCAACGCTATGAACGCAAGGCTGTGAGATGGAAACCGGAAGGCTTGTCTGAACTTTTGGAAACCTTGTGTGGGCTTGGATTGGTGGTGCCGAGGAATGAGAGGGCATGGTATGTGCGAGAAAAAGGAGGAGGCGCATGCAGAGAGAGACTTGGTGATGCATTATGGGATATTCTTTAAAAAGTATTTTTTTCCCCTTGGCACGATGTCCCTCGATCCTGTGGCTTTGGTGAGAGAGTGTGCGGAGAGCAATGGGAGCGGACGTACGAGTGTTTTGTTTTTTCTCTTGGCATTCAGACGGACATCCCAATCTGGAAGAACTTAGGGGGCGGGGGGCTTTTTACTTAGTTAACCAATTAGTTGAATGTGTTAAGTGACAAGAATATCTGTAATTTTTTTCTCCTTTATGTCAACTCTGCTGTGAATGCTGTATGGTGTGTGTTCCTTTCTGTTCAATGATCCTGTAAGTGTGGTAATGTGACTTGACGGTGGGGCTTTTTGGATGGGGACGTCTGGCTCGGCGGGGTGCTTTGCGGACCTTGTAGCAAAGCGCTCTCCTGAGCTCAGAGGTTCCCTTGTGGGTGGAAGTTTCTCTGTCTGTAAGATATCCATATGAATGCTGTTTGCTGCAGTTCTGTGTTTGGATGCTTTTATAAGATTTGTCAATGTAGGAAATTCTTAAATAAAACTGATTTAAGTAATATGTGTGTGTGTTTGACAGCCCCCACCCCCAAAGTGCAATGAGTTCATAGCTGAAAAAAATGCATCTTTTTATTGGGTGAAAACTGCTGTAAACATTTCGTTGTTTTTAAGTTTGCCTCTTTCATTGGTGTACTTGATACTTAGTAGTTCAGATCCAGTCCCATCTTCATAGCGTTTTTGTGAAACACACATCTGAAAACTGGTTCTCCCAAATGAGGAACCCATTTTCTGTTGAGCAATTCCATTTAGGGTGCTAGGAGGTGGAGAATCCATACTGTCTCAAGGCCTCCATTATAGAACCTCTAGGTCACTGAATGGGTAGCACACTTGAGTGGGTGTCTCAGCTCATTTAGGTATGGAAAACAAGTCTTTAACCAAAGCCAAAAGGAGTGTTAAGTTTTCCTGTGTTTATGATCAGGGCCTGCAAGATCATGGACTTAGTAAACTCTAAATAATTGTTAAACTGCTAGAGTCAAAGAAATATTTTGTGAAAACATGAATGTTTCCACTTGGCAAATGGGAAGCAGTAAACAGAGTTCCTTAAACTCGTATGGTCCTGCTATTACTTGTAAATTTTGGCTAGCTTTCCGTTTTTTCGCTGCCTTATACCGTGTTTCCCCGAAAATAAGACAGTGTCTTATATTAATTTTTGCTACCAAAGATGAGCTGGGTCTTTTTTTTTTAGGGAATGTCTTTTTTTTTCATGAAGAAGAATTCACATTTATTATATACTGTACAGTAGTTGTCATCATAAATCAGCATAACCAGACAAAACTCTGAATCCTAACAAGAATTTCTTGTTACTACCATTATTTCCATGTACAACAATCTATGGTACGTACATTTACCAATCGTGCATTCTCTGGTGTTCTGTTTGGCGGGCATGCTTCCAAACACAATCTTTGCTAGGTCTTATTTTTTGCGGGGAGGCCTTATATTTAACAATTCAGCAAAACCTCTACTAGGTCTTACTTTCAGGGGATGTCTTATTTTCGGGGAAACGGTAGTACTTAAATTATTTCCTTGCCAAATAATGAAAAGCTTGCAATGTATTATTGTGTGCTTATATTGGGTGTTTACTGCTCACATCCAGTTACGACATCCAGAACCCTGGCTCACTGTGTAAAACCAATCTCTGGATATTCCTGAGAAGAAATACTCTTTAATCAATTGCTTAGCCTTTTCTGCACCTAAATCAGATCCATTGCCAAACTGGATTCATTGCCATCTGAATTTTGCATTTTAGCATTTGCACTAATCCCTGCTACTGCTACAGAGTAACACTTAGTATGGTATTCTCGGATCTTCCAAGGCTTAACTGTGTCATCCCAGGAAGGATCATGAGGGTAAGTTGTACACATCACCAGCATGGTTTCAGTAATTTGTTTCATTTTTTCTTTCTTGTGTATGGCCAACTCTAAGCAGAAAGGGAAACGTGATATCTTAATTCTGTTAAGTATGCTGAGGGTTCTACTCTCCCCTACCTCACATCCTTGAGTATATTAGAAATGTTTTCAAACATTATTCATAACTTCATTTCTTTCATTAGTGTTTAAAGTGAGCTAATAAAAGGCATTGTCATAACTTGATTGTCTGGAGTCTTGTTTTGCGTTAGCTTTCCGTAGGCCTGCATCTATGGCACTAATGCAATTTAAAGTGAATAAATAAGGAACACAGTCAGTTTACCACTATTAGAAGGATAATCTTGCTAATGAGCTTCATTTAGTAATAAACAGCATAGTAATTTAACCAAGGCCCTGTGTGAGCAAATGTGTGTTTTGGTTACCTGCTGAGCGTCTCTTAATTACGGAGGCTTTGCTACTCAAATAGATGTAATGTTGACGATTTCCTCTTACTGTCCAAATTTGTGTGGGTGTGAATTGAATCTCGGAGCACATTGATCTCAGCAGTTGCAAGTATAATGTTGCAGCTTGACTGAACAGCGCTTCTGGGGGGGTCTTGTCCTGTTCTTCTGAGCTGTAAACATCTGGGCTTTCTTTGTACATCTGATTCTGGCTGTCAGTACTGCCTCCTTATAAGCACTGAAATCCCTTTTTTGTGGATGAGAGAATCCTTACTTGATGATGAATATGATTCCTGAAATATACGAATAGTATACTGTTGAGATTTTCCACTAGAAGGAAGAGCACAAGCCCACCTTTGGGGGAAGAACTATAAAATATGATTTGCTGATATTTGCCCTGTGACTCTCTGTGTGTTTTGTGATGTTTCCCACAGGGATAGAAAGGAAGAAGCCCATATTTCTCTCTTCTGAGATGCTGTCGGTTGTAAGACACACTTTAATTTCAATACAGTAGAGTCTCACTTATCCAAGATAAACGGGCCAGCAGAACATTGGATAAGCGAAAATGTTGGATAATAAGGAGGGATTAAGAAAAAAGCCTATTAAACATAAAATTACATTATGGTTTTACAATTTAAGCACCAAAACACCATGTTTTACAACAAATTGACAGTTCAATACACAGTAATGTTATGTAGTAATTACTGTATTTATGAATTTAGCACCAAACATTTACTACAAAAACATTGACTATTAAAAGGCAGATTGCGTTGGATAATACAGAACATTGGATAAGTGAGACTACTGTATCAGCAAAACAAAAAATACATAAGACCTATGATTCTAAGACACTCCATGTTTTTAGAAATATATATATGAGGAAAAGGATGTGTCTTAGAATGGAAGAAATACAGTATGCACAAAGCTAGGGGTTGCAAATAGCCTCATTATAACTAGACTTGAGAGTATCCTTTTAATTTGTTCAAACATATTCTGACTGAAGTGTAAATCAAACGCTAAAAGTTGTTATAACATGAATTGGTGCTACTGCTTTACTTAAATATTAACCCAAAGCAGCTTGATAGGACTTGTTCCCAAGTAGGTATATGTAGAATTGTAGCATTTCTATTACTTACATCTCAATAAATGAGGTTTTTTGGGTTTTTTATTGGAATAAAGCAATTGACATAATTCTTAAGAATTGTGCACAATGACGTCTTCAATCCATGAGATGTAATTCATGACTTTAGTGTACACACCATACAGCCCTGCAGCCCCACACTCCAACCCCCAGGATACAATGCCACCAACAAACCACGTCCTGGTGTCCAAATCAAAAAATACTAATGAGCCACCGCTATCTCCGCTACAAGAATCATTTCCTCCATGGTCATATCCAGCACAAAGCATATTTTCCGTCAGGACTAGTGGCTTCCCATCCAAGCTATGGCCGGCGTAGGCAGCTTTGCACTTCTTGGGATCCACAACAGGTAGTTCAGTATATAACAAGAAAGGAGACTGCCTCCTTTTCTCAGTTTTTCCCCACCCCGCCACTACTCCGATGTCGCTTGTGTTCACGTGGAATCTGCTGCTTCTTCCCGGCAAACAAATGGGGGTGATGTTTGCATTGATAGGGACTTTGTGCTTGAGTTTAATCAGAGCTATGTCGTTGTCGAAGTTGATGCCGTTGTTGGCAAAATCCGAATGGACAAAAGCAGATTCGGCCCAGACTGAGTGGTAATAGGGGGAGCGCTTGTTCAAAAGCCCCAGTTTCAGCGTCAGGGAGGATGCGTCTGCGGGATTTGTGAGGACGTGGGCAGCTGTTAAGATCCAGTTGTCGTGTAAAAGAGCTCCACCACCTGTTGCTCCTTGCGCATCGGTGATCAGGACCTGCCAAGGGAATTGGCCAGGCCGTGCCTTTTTGCCACCAAATATGCGCTGCAGGGCGTTTGCCGTTTGGACTCCACAAACTGGCAGGAGAAAAAGAGTATCCGTAAGTTAGGCTTTCATTATGAGAACTGAAACTTGATTGTCATAGATGTAGTTAGCGTTTATCAGCCATGGGATGCCTTTCGCTTTCAAGAAATGTTGACTTTTAACTCCCAGAAGCCCAGGTTGGGATGGTCAGTAGTAGGAGAACTGGAAGCCCACATTTGAAGGGACAAACATTCCCTATTCTCAGTGCATCTGTTTTCATTAATGTTTCCTATATAATATCACTAGCTGTGCCCGGCCACGCGTTGCTGTGGCGAAGTTTGGTGGTATGGGAAATAAAGTATTGAGGAATTGGTGGTAGTTAAGGTAAAGGGTAAAGGTTTTCCTCTGACATTAAGTCCATTATAAATGGGTTATATAGCTGTGTGGAAGGGCCTTGAGTCTACACTGCCATATAATCCAGTTCAAATCAGATAATCTGTATTTTATAGGCAGTGTGGAAGAGGCCTAAGTGAGGCCTACCTCTGCCTGTCCCCTGGGTAGAGTGGGTTGCTTGGAGACGAAGTGGGCGGAGCTTAGCCTTCTAACTGGCAGCAATTGGATAAAAACAATTATTCATCTCTAATTTTTCTTTTCTTTTTGTTGTATGAACATAGAGGCATGGATGAGGGGTTGTGCTGCCAAGTTTAGTGTTTCTGGGATGTGTAGTTTTGTTGTTTTGTCCTAGGCCGAAATTTCATTACCCTTTTATATATATAGATGAGCCAGTATGGTGTGGTGGTTTAAATATGACTCTGGAGGCCAGAGCTCAGAACTAGAAACACTGGATGACGTTAGGCAAGTCACACACTACCAACATAAAAGGACTTAAAAGGGAATTATTTTCTCTTAAGAAACATCTTAATTTCACCTTGTACAGCTCTGAGGTGGGATGCCTGTAAAATGGCAAAGAGATGTAGCTCTGCTAGAGCACAAGCTTTGTATGTAAGCTTTGTATTAAACATATATATTATTATTATTGACACAACGACATAGTATGACACAGCAAACAAGATAGATATGCTGGATTTCGTATCACAAAATCACAAGTCGAACACTTCCCAAGTGTCTAGGACTGTGTGATGTATTTTCGGATGATGTGCGCAGATCCCAGTAGGGTGGCCTTTTGCAGTTGGCAGATCGTGATTTTGTCAATATCTATTGTTTCCAAATGCCGGCTGAGATCTTTTGGCACGGCACCCAGTGTGCCTGGACCACCTGTCCTGGTTTCTGCCAGAGTCTTTGAAGTTCAATAATAATAATAATAATTATTATTATTATTATTGTTTACCATATTTATATCCCCCTTTTTCAACCCCTGGGTGGACTCAAGGCGGCTTACAAACGGCACTACATAGTGCCTAAATATAAAACATAAAAAGTTGCATTAAGATTAAAATAAGCATACATAAAAACGTATTTAAATACAATCCAATTTTAAGACACAATGTTAATGTGTATCTTTTTGGTCACTGCAGAGATTTGTATTTTCCTCCTCCTATCACAAGGTCCCAAGCCCCTGCACTACTGTAAAAAAAACCAACTCATTGTTTTGCATCTGTTTTCATTAATGTTTCCTATATAATATCATGAGCCAGTATGGTGTAATGGTTTGAATATGACTCTGGAGGCCAGAGCTCAGGACTAGAAACTGGATGACGTTACGCAAGTCACACACTACCAACATAAAAGGACTTAAAAGGGAATTATTTTCTCTTAAGAAACATCTATTTCACCATGTACAGCTCTGAGATGGAATGGCTGTAAAATGGCAAAGAGGTGTTGCTCTGCTAGAGCACAAGCTTTGTATGTAAGTTTTGTATTAAATATAAAGATGATGATGATTATTATTATTATTTAAATGCAATTCCTGTTAGGTCTTGGAGGATTCCTATCCAGAACTGTTGGGTAGACTTTGGCCTTCTAAGATATTCTAAAGCACCAGTTTCAATGTTTGTACCAACTGGATGATCAGGAAGTGGTAGTCCAAACATTTGTAGGATCAAAACTTCATCCTTGGCATAAACCTAGATGGAATAATGGTCTGGCTTAATGCATAAAGCAGCTGCCTGTGTTCCCATAGCTGTGTTTGGAAAATGTGAGGAGAAAGTCCAATTGCATTTGTTCTAAATCAGAACATGACAGATGAAATATTCAGGACACTCTTAACTTGGATATATCGCCAACTAGCAAAGCATAAAGTGCTGTGTATTTCTCCCCCTGAACACAAAATGAAATTTATTGTCTTGGCTGTAATGAAGTGGGGTTTTAACACTGGATATTGGCTGTTTTATGCATTCTGGCTTTGCGAAATCTCTTCTATCAAACAGAGTTAACTTCCCATCTGTGACCAAAACATTGTTCTGACCAAAATATTGGCGGGATTGTGTCCTTATGGAGCCATTGCGAACCTTTGCCCAAAATATGGCTTAAGTTAAATAATCTCAGAATGATTCATTTCTAGTTGGTTGTCTGCTTTTTAAATGTTTAATCTGATGGTTTTGCTGCTACAGGTTTCTTGTAAAGATATTGATGGAAACTAGAAAAACAATACTTAGTAAAGGTTGTCTCTTCTATAAAGAAACACTGGCCTGACCTGGTCCCCCACACAGTAAATGTTGGACCTTTTAACAGAGTCAGGAAATCATTTATGAGTTTTAATTACTGTATATACTCGAGTGCCAGCCTAGTTTTTCAGCCCTTTTTTAGGACTGAAAAAACCCCTCCTCGGCTTATATTTGGGTGAGGGTCCTGGTGGGCTTATATTCAGGTCGGCTTATACCATATATCTATGGTATATTTATTATTTTTCTCTATTATTTATTTATTTATTTCCAACATTTATATCCTGCCCTTCTCACCCGAAGGGACTCGGGACTGCGTACAAAATTGGCAACAATTCGATGCCTTCACATAATTAAAACAGCAATGAAAATCCAATTAAAACAATATAAAAATATAAAACATGATTAAAATCTATTATTATTGGTATTGTTACATTTATTATTTTACTCTATTAATTATTATTATTACATTTATTATTTTACTCTATTGTTACTTTTACATTTATTTTACTCTATTTTTATTATTATTACATGTATTATTTTACTCTATTGATTATTACATTTATTATTTTACTGCATTTATTATTATTATTATTACATGTATTATTTTACTCTATTATTATTAAAAGGATACATAAGCACATTTATATGGAAGAAGATGAAAATAATGATTTAATCAGAGCTGAACAGTCATATCTTAAATTACAGTTTGATGTTTCAAAAACATTTAAACTACTGATGCCTCAATTAATGTAATTTTATTAGTATCTCGGCTTATACTGGAGTCAATGTTTTCCCAGTTTTTTTTGTGGTAAAATTAGGTGTCTCGGCTTATATTTGGGTCGGCTTATACTCGAATACAGTAGAGTCTCACTTATCCAAGACTCGCTTATCCAAGCCTCTGGATAATCCAAGCCATTTTTGTAGTCAATGTTTTCAATATATCGTGATATTTTGCTGCTAAATTTGTAAATACAGTAATTACAACATAACATTACTGCGTATTGAACTGTTTTTTCTGTCAAATTTGTTGTATAACATGATGTTTTGATGCTTAATTTGTAAAATCATAACCTAATTTGATGTTTAATAGGTTTTTCCTTAATCCCTCCTTATTATCCAAGATATTTGCTTATCCAAGCTTTTGCCGGCCCGTTTAGCTTGGATAAGTGAGATTCTACTGTATATACGGTAGATGCTCCATCATCTGGTTTGAAGGATGCATCTGGTCAAAACACAATACTTAACAAAGAAATCTTGAATTTCTGTTTCATGGGGATATGTTGATGGGAATACTAGTATCTTTTGTATGATATTCTGACAGCTAATTGGTGTTACATGTTTATCAATTCATTATGTTGTCGAAGGCTTTCTTGGCCGGAATCACTGGGTTGTGGTGAGTTAGCAGCCTGGAAAACTCACAGCAACCCAAAAATTCATTAGTTGCTGCTTGCTAATTGAATTGCTTCCAGAATACTTTTTGTTTTGTTTTGTCATGTTCTAAACAGCCTCAATGCTGATCACACTAGTCGATCTATACATTTCATTTGTTGCCGACAAAATGCATCATGCAAAACCCTTAAACACATTTGTATGTCGCTACTTCTCACATTACCTGGCTCACAGACGGGAGGTGCTTTCCTTCCCCTGGCATCTCTCCAGTAGCCATCAGGGGCACATTGGTAGTCGCCTAAATAAAAATTAAAGCACTTTCAATGACCTTTCAAGAAACAGCTCCTCAAATCATTGTGAAAACATTTCTTTGCTGTTGTCAGCCCCCTTGTTGCACATAGAAAGTTTCCTCTCTTCCCCTCCAAACAGCTACAATTTCTAGGATCAATGCAATATTAGTTTTTATCTTTGGAAGGGTTCTAGGTGGAAAGGTTAACACATTATGGTTGAGGAACTTCAGTCCCGTTAGCTAGTTTCGACAAGCATATATCCGCTGAATCAGTTGGAATTCCTATCCCAAACTATCTCAGGCAACTCTGACACTTGTCCATGCATTTTATTAAATGGTCTTGAAATTATGCACTTTTTGTATGACCGCCCTCATTTTATCCATTAGTGGTGATGCTTGTTTTATTACCTCATTTTTATATGGTCACTATGGTGTTATATTGTATTCTGTGTTTTAATTGTTTATTTTATTTGATTGTTGTGTTGACACTGTTTTTATTTATTGATACTGGTTTTAATTTGTCATACTTTGTTTGTGTTTTGGGCTTGGCCCCATGTTAGCCGCCCCGAGTCCCTTTGGGGAGATGGTGGTGGGATAGAAAAACAAAGTACAGCAGAGTCTCGCTTATCCAACCTTCACTTATCCAACATTCTGTATTATCCAGCACAGTTTGCCTTTCAGTAATCAATGTTTTTGTAGTCAATGTTTTCAATACATTGCGATGTTTTGGTGCTAAATTCGGAAATACAGTAGAGTCTCACTTATCCAAGACTAGCTTATCCAAGGGTCTGGATTATCCAAGGCATTTTTGTAGTCAATGTTTTCAATATATCGTGATATTTTGGTGCTAAATTCATAAATACAGTAATTACAACATAACATTATTGCATATTGAACTACTTTTTCTGTCAAATTTGTTGTATAACATGATGTTTTGGTGCTTAATTTGTAAAATCATAACCTAATTTTATGTTTAATAGGCTTTTCCTTAATCCCTCCTTATTATCCAACATATTCGCTTATCCAAGGTTCTGCTGGCCCGTTTAGCTTGGATAAGTGAGACTCTACTGTACCGTAATTACTACATAAGGTTACTGTGTATTGAACTGGTTTTTTCTGTCGATTTGTTGTAAAACATGATGTTTTGGTGCCTAATTTGTAAAATCATAACATAAATTGATGTTTAATCGGCTTTTCTTTAATCCCTCCTTATTAGCCAACATTTTTGCTTATCCAACGTTCTGCCAGCCCATTTATGTTGGATAAGCGAAACTCTACTGTAGTATTATTATTATTATTATTATTATTATTATTATTATTATTATTATTATTTTATTGTATGACACAGCAAACAAGATAGGCATGCTGGATTTCATATAACAAAATCACAAGTCGAACACTTCCCAAGTGTCTAGGACTATGTGATGTATTTTCGGATGATGCGCGATCCCAGTTGGGTGGCCTTTTGCAGTTGACAGATCGTAATTTTGTCAATGTCTCTTGTTTCCAAATGCCGGCTGAGATCTTTTGGAATGGCACCCAGTGTGCCCATCACCACCGGGACCACCTGCACTGGTTTCTGCCAGAGTCTTTGAAGTTCAATCTTGAGGTCCTGATAGCGGCTGAGTTTTTCCTGTTGTTTTTCGTCAATGCGACTGTCACCTGGGATGGCGACATCAATGATCCAAACCTTTTTCTTTTCCACAACTGTGATGTCTGGTGTGTTGTGTTGTGTTGTTGTTGTTGTTATTATTATTATTATTAGAAACACAACAAGATGAGTCCACAGCAGACACTCTGCTGGCTGTCGTCTTGGATCACACATTGGACACTTCCCAAGTGTCTAGGACTGTGTGATGTATCGGCGAATAATGATAATAATGGTAATAATAATAATAAAATTATTATTATCATATAATTGTGAATCAACCTTTAGGGAAGCCCCATTGACTTAATGTGCTTACTTCACTTGGGACTCACTAAGAGAATTGAAGCTGTAAAATGAGAAAAAGGACTGAATGGGAGGAATAGGGTTTCAATTGACCAACACCAATATTTGTTAAAAGTAACAGTGAGACACGTATTTGTAGTTTCAGTTCACTGCGACGCACAGGCTCTGATTTCTCTTACCAGAATGTCCTGGTTTCAGAGCATAGTAGGGGCTCTCGCAGGTGTACTTGATCTCCGCCAGGTACGTGGTAACATCAGGCCCAGTGGTGTAGACGAGGGTCCCATTTGCTGCGTCTACAGCTGGGCCACAGTCAACAACTGAAAAATGGAAAATTATATTTAAAAATTCTCCTGAGAGATGGGAATCCAAAAGAAACCTTCCTGTGACAACACTATCTGTGGACACTGAAGTGTTGGATTTGAATGCAAATCCAAAGACCCTCTCCCCACCCCTTGATGTTGACATACTGGTGCATTGAGCCATTGGTTTGTCCCAGGAACCATCCTTTTGACATATCGCTGTGAAGGATTCCATAATCTTCTCATTCTGGGATGGAGAGAAAAGTATAAATCAATGCATTTTTTCCTTGAAAAAAAGATATCTGTGACATCTCATATGGATGTTTTCCCTTGTGTTTAGAGAATGTGTTTGTTGTTAGCTATCGCGGTGATGATATTGAGGTAAAATCTGGTGTGTGTTTTTTCTTGCTCTTAATTTTTGCTTCTGTTTTTCCTCCCGCTCCCAAATTTGAAATGCTGTTCTCTGTATAATATACAGAAGACTTTAAAATATGTAAACAGTAGAGATGATGGTACAGATTGATCTGTGTGAAAGGAATATGAAGTGCAATGGAACGTGTTCTGCAAGTTACACACACTTTTGTAACAAAAACACAGCAGCCACAACGGTTTTACCTACTTCCAAGACTTCGTAGCCCATATCACAGAGGAGTTGGTAGGAGTCTTTCATAATATATTGTGCTTGCACTGGAGAGATGTGGCCATTGGGTGGTGCTTCAGGGTTGGGACATGGCAGAGCTGCAGAAAGATAAAAAAAGAAACCTTTCACAATCCTTCAGATACAGCCCTGGTCAACCCACCATTTCAATTCTAACTGTTTGAGCCTTTTCTTTCTGGTCACCTGCCAGAAAACTCCTTTGAGATTGCTCAGTCCTAGTTTTCACCTTCTGGCCTTCAAGGCATTTTGGGCTTTGCCTCCCATCACGCTTTCCCGTTGGACATCCTGCCATGTTTAGTGCAAAGTTTAGTCTGAAATCATTCATTGATTTGGGCACGTTCCTTGAATGCCCAATATTCCTGGTGGCACAGTGTGTTAAAGCGCTGAGCTGCTGAACTTGCGGACCAAAAGGTGCCAGGTTCAAATCCCGGGAGCAGAATGAGCGCCCGCTGTCAGCCCCAGCTCCTGCCAACCTAAGGTAAAGGTTTTTCCCCTGACGTTAAGTCCAGTCATGTCTGACTCTGTGGTTTGGTGCTCATCTCCATTTCTAAGCCAATGAGCCGGCGTTGTCTGTAGACACCTCCAATGTCATGTGGCCGGCATGACTGCATGGAGCGCCATTACCTTCCCGCCGGAGCGGTACCTATTGATCTACTCACATTGGCATGTTTTCGAACTGCTAGGTTGGCAAGAGCTGGAGCTAATAGCGGCCGCTCACGCCGCTCCCGGGGTTTGAACCTGGGACCTTTCGGTCTCCAGCTCAGTGCTTTAACACACTTTGCCACCGGGGCTGCCAACCTAGCAGTTCGAAAACATGGAAATGTGAGTAGATCAATAGGTACCGTTCCGTCGGGAAGGTAACGGCGCTCCATGCAATCATTCTGGCCACATGACCTTGGAGGTGTCTACAGACAACGCCGGCTCTTTAGTTTAGAAATGGAGATGAGCACCAACCCCCAGAGTTGGTCACGACTGGACTTAATGTCAGGGGAAAACCTTTAGCCAATTCTTTCATCATCATGTCCCTCTGGGCCTACTCTTTCCCAATCCAAAGAAAGAGATGGGAGCCTTATTATTTATTATTTATTAAAATATTTTTATCCTGCCCTTCTCACCCAACAGGGGACTCAGGGCGGCTTACAATAAAACGCATATATAAAAATTGTACAATACACTATAAATCAGTTAAAAATTAACTTGCATCAGACATTCAGAAAACGCATTATAAAATACAGATAGGCGTTCAAGTTCAAAAGACTGGGGCTGTCAACTGAACCTTGTCTCTGTTTATTTGATTAGGAAGTACAGTAGAGTCTCATGTATGCAAGACTCGCTTATTCAAGGTTCTGGATTATCCAAGGCATTTTTGTAGTCAATGTTTTCAATATATCATGATATTTTGGTGCTAAATTCGTAAATACAGTAATTACAACATAACATTATTGCATATTGAACTACTTTTTCTGTCAAATTTGTTGTATAACATGATGTTTTGGTGCTTAATTTGTAAAATCATAACCTAATTTGATGTTTAATAGGCTTTTCCTTAATCCTTCCTTATTATCCAAGATATTCGCTTATCCAAGCTTCTGCCGGCCCGTTTTGCTTGGATAAGTGAGACTCTACCTTACAAGTAAATATCACAGAGCAGTAGAACTCTGTGCTTTAGCACAGCAGGTTAAACCACCAGCTGTAGTAAATCTTGTCATGTTTTTTTGTGTCAGGAGCAACCTGAGTCGCTTCTGGAGTGAGAGAATTGGCCGTCTGCAAGGACGTTGCCCAGGGGACGCCTGGATGTTTTGATGTTTTTACCATCCTTGTGGGAGGCTTCTCTCATGTCCCCGCATGGAGCTGGAGCTGATAGAGCGAGCTCATCCGCGCTCTCCCCATGTGGGATTCGAACCTGGCAGCCTTCAAGTCAGCAACCCAGCCTTCAAGTTACAAGGCTTTACCCCTTTACGCCACCGGGGGCTCCTATCTTGTCAATCAAAAGGTTGATAGTTCGAAGCCTGGGTCAGGGTGAGCTCCCAGCCTTAGCCCAGCTTCCGCCTACCTAGCAATTCAAAAGCAAAATGCGAGTGGGTAAAAAGATACTGCTTAAGAGCAGGGAGGTATTTTAAGGCACCCATAAGGAAATGCCAGAAAAATGCCAGCGATTCGACCATGGAGGAAGTTCACAAACAAAACTCTTCGGCAGGGAGATGGAGCAACAGCACTCCCACCTCGTGGCCAGAACTGAGCACAAGCCTCCAAGATGCCAAAGATGGGAAAGCCATATATATCTCTTTCTATGTCAGTGTATAAACGGCATTGATTGTTTGCTGCATATGTATGTTTTGTGATGCGCCCTTTAGGGTGAGAAGGGCGGAATATAATTACTGTAAATAAATAAGAGGCAGGAGTGTTGGCAGCAGGATTCGAGTTGAGTTCTGGGCAGAGCCTGGAAATATGTTCTTGGACTATAATTCCTAGAAACCCCCAGCCATCCTGGGTATTGGGCCTTGCCAGTGTCAGGATGTGATCGCCCAGCATTCACACTAGCTGAACTATTCCCATCCTGCCATAAGCAATTGGGGTGGAGATAGCCTAAATGATAAGGGGCCATCTAGCTAGGAGGATTGAGTTATGGCCATGATCTGATTTTCAAGCCTGGGAAAGGACTATCAATAGATACGTGAATGTGGAAGGGAGGCTGGCGGGAAGTAGTAGTTTGATATGCTAGGGTCCAGGCGGAAGTAGATTAGTAGCAGCTTTGTGCTCGTCTTGGCAAGAAGGATTTCAATAAAGTGTTTCCACGGAACTACCTGTGTGAGCATTCATTGTGTCCTATAGCTTCCAAGGACTGACAGCCAGATGTTTGATGAGGCCAACCCCATGCTTGCCAACTCCACTGCAAAACATTGAGGAGGGGGCACTATGTATTGAACACTCATCTAGGGCCCTACAGTCATTTTGGTCCATTCCTCCTGTGTTTTCCCACTGCTTCTTCCATCTTTTTTTTTCTCGCCACAGAAAACCCATTAAGGAGAGAAAGACAGAACGGCTTCACAATGCCTTTTGATTGGTAGCGCTAGGAGCCGGCCATCGTGAGAAGGCAAAGTGTGCCCGAAGAGCCCTGCTGGACCGGACGGAAGGCACCCGTAGTGGCCAAGCAGAATCCCATGAGCAGGACATTCAACGTAGATATGCCCACCAACCTCCTCCAGTGCCCACCTTCTGTTTAAACAAAATAACCTACCTGTTGTGTTATATCTGAGCTTCCACCCGGTGTGAACTCCGGAGCGGTCTGTGGCGAACTGGATATCCACAATGTGGCTGCGAGTTTCGATTTGTGAAGGAAGGGTGTCTCCACAGAACGGGCCAAACTCTTCCTTGGGTGTTTTTATCTGGAACAGGGAAAAGGAAACTTCACTACTCAGCTAAGCCTGTCTTCAGCGTCCGTCCGTGTGTCGGCAAACCTGTGCCTTTCTGTCCCCGCATTATGAAGATGCTGTCTCTTTTCTCCCTTTCCCACAATCCTTATTTGCCCTTTTTTCTGTTTCCATGTGGATTTTTAAAAAAAAGAATAAATAAAATAAAAACGGATTTTTAATGCAACTGGCCCAGGACAAAATTTTGCTACAGGGGGGAAAATGCATTTTGAATTCAGATGTTTTGGGCAGTCTACTGTTTCAAATCTACTGAGAATAGTAGATTTATCTCCCCCAGGACATGTTTCCACATACTACATTGGTCATTATGGAACAAATGAACTTCAAAGGCAAAGAGAAACTGGCGTGAAATCACTGAAGTTACGTTTTCTCACCTATGGTTTAAATTAGAATAAGTGTTTCTTTATTTCTGTAAAGAGAGAAAATAGCTTACCCGTGCAATAATATTTTTGACATTTTCGGCACTAGTTTGAGAATGGTGACTGTACTGAGTTCATACACATGTACGTTTAACATAATTGTCCAGAGTTCCTTCTACTTTGGGGATTTTGTTGATTTTATATAAAACCTTGGGATAACGCTAGTGGACTGCAGTGTACAGAAACACAATTGTAATATACCGTTTTTAAGGTTCAAAATTCATCATTGCGCTTCAAGAGCTTACTACAGCTAATCTAGAAATCTTGTGTAGAACAACCGACCTTAAGGATGTCATAGGGACACGGCACTTCTGGATGGCTTTCCACGTCAAAGGTTTCCACAAATTCCAGGATGACCATAAATCCTTCTTCCACGCGGATACCGTAATGGCACTGAGAGAGTTTGGGATACGGGTTGGGATAATTTGGGCTGGTAAACTCTCCCATCCTTGTTGTCAGCACCCTACTTTGGCAGTCAGCTGCAGAGAAGAGAGCAAGGGAAAAGGAGGGATTCTTGAAATAATTTAACCGTATATGTTTTTGCTTTAATATCAAAACAGTAATGGTGCTTCTAGGGGTGCATATAAATGTCTTTAAAGAATCCCATTGAGTTTTAAATCAAAGATATCTTCACCAGCTTTAATATACCAATGAATTCGCTTGCTACCTCCAGCTACATAAATAGTCACTCCTGTTGCATGTTGTGGACATTACAAGATGTACCACATGGAGTATGGAATTGCCTATCGATTCCGTTGTGTGTCCATAACTTTTCACCCTCTGCTTTGTTCATAACTGTATAAACGACTTGGTTATCTATCTTTGTTTGATGTTTCTCTAAATGCCAAAAACCTCCTAATCACATTGGCTTTATCTTCTGAGGGTGATGCTCCAACTTGTTGATCAGTTTAACTGCCGTTTATATGATCTTTGGGTATGATTCGGCTCCAAAGCTCCCTGTTGCCAAGCTCTGCTTTAACGTTCATTGTTGTGAACACTAATATTTGCTTGTCTCAGTCTTCCCCAATATGATTTTTTGTTATGTGCCTTAAAGCTGATTTAGGGTGATGCTGTGATGGGGTTGACTTTGATATGGTTGATCCAAGATGTAGGGGTTCTTTGCTCCAAACCTGTTGCTATGGGTTTAGTCTTCACTGGAAAGAATATGTCACGACACACAGTGGCTAAAGTTACCATACATTTGTATTGATAGCACTACTGCCCCTATATATATATATATATATATATATATATAGAGAGAGAGAGAGAGAGAGAGAGAGAGAGAGGCAGTAGTGCTAGGTTCTTGTATTCCGATCAATACAAATGTATGGTAACTCTCTCTCTCTCTCTATATATATATATATATATATATATACACACACACATACACACACACACACATACAGTAGAGTCTCACTTATCCAACATAAACGGGCCAGCAGAATGTTGGATAAGCGAATATGTTGGATAATAAAGAGGGATTAAGGAAAAGCCTATTAAACATCAAATTAGGTTATGATTTTACAAATTAAGCACCCAAACATCATGTTATACAACAAATTTGACAGAAAAAGTAGTTCAATACACAGTAATGCTATGTAGTAATTACTGTATTTACGAATTTAGCACCAAAATATCACGATGTATTGAAAACATTGACTACAAAAATGCGTTGGATAATCCAGAATGTTGGATAAACGAGTGTTGGATAAGTGAGACTCTACTGTATATACGAGGGTTATCCAGAAAGTAGGTTACATTTTGGAATTAAAAATGAACAAAGTATAGGAGAAAACAGTTACCATATGCAGTTGAAAGCCACAACTAAATACCACATCTCACATAGTCGCCATTCAAATCTAGGCACTTACCATAGCGATGAATGAGCTTTGCAACTTCTTCCCCACTAAATTCTGCCGCTTGTGTCCTCAATCAGCCGGTCACCCCTTCCTGCAGCTGCCAGCCAAGCCCCCATTGTTGGAAACAAGTGGTTGAGGAAGCAAGCGGCAGAATTTAGTGGGGAAGGAGTTGCAAATGGGACAATGGAATGAGCAAGGGATAGAAAAACCGCCGGCGAAGGAGACAAAGAAAAGGAGATCACAACAAGAAAAGAAGTATCTGTGTTTCATTCTCTGCTTCTGCTTTACATATTTGGATCACAGCGACCTGCTGCTTTCCTTCCCAAACTCTCCCCCACACACGCTGCTGCTCTCGGTTGCTGCTTATGTAGGAGTAGGAGTGGAAATGATTTTTGCTTGGAAGCATCCAGTGGCAACCCTTGCTGGCATGCTTGAGGCCACAAAGGTCTCCTGCTGGGGAGGGCAACGCAGGACAGATCCGTTAGCAAGCGCCGGAGGGGACGTGGCTTCCTGACAGCGCATGGTGCTTCCTGGGGTCCAGCAATGATGCTGTCAATGCTGCCACTTGCTGCTGGCAAGAGCTCCCTGCCAACCGGTTTATGGAGGTGGATGGAGCAAGGGTTGACACGTATGCTGGGAAGCTTTTTCTTGTCACAGCGGTAAAGCGCTGGAGATGACGCAAAATGAGCATTCAAGCTATCAAGCCTTTCACCCGTTGTTCTTCACCCCAAGTCACGTCTAACCCTTCTTTCCAGTCTAAACTTTTAAGAGAGAAAGTTGGCCGTGATGAAGATCTCATTTTCAAAAGATAAACTCCGTCAAGGAAGCCACATCTTCCCTGAATTTGTAAGACCTGAGCAGGTGTTGATACTTGGAGTCTTCGTGGACAACAAGTTAAACATGAGCCAACAATGTGATGTGGCAGCTTAAAAAGCCAATGAGATTTCGACCTGCATAAATAGTATAGTATCTAGATCTGGAGCCCCGGTGGCGAAGTGTGTTAAAGCGCTGAGCTGCTGAACTTGCAGAACGAAAGGTCCCAGGGTCAAATCCCGGGAGCGAAGTAAGCGCCCACTCTTAGCTCCAGCTTCTGCCAACCTAGCAGTTTGAAAACATGCCAATGTGAGTAGATCAATAGGTACTGCTCCGTTGGGAAGGTAATGGCGCTCCATGTAGTCACACCAGCCACATGACCTTGGAGATGTCTATGGACAACACTGGCTCTTCGGCTTAGAAATGGAGATGAGCACCGACCCCCAGAGTCAGACATGACTGGACTTAACGTCAGGGGAAACCTTTACCTTTACCTTATCTAGATCCAGGAAAGTCATGCTACCCATCTATTCTGCCTTGATCAGACCACACCTGGAATCACAGTGTCCAATTCTGGGCACCGCAGTTGAAGGGAGATGTTGACAAGCTGGAAGATGTCCAGAGGAGGGTGACTCAAAGCCTCAAGGGTCTGGAGAACAAGCCCTACGACGAGCGGCTGAAAGAACTGGGCATGTTTAGCCTACAGAAGAGAAGGCTGAGAGGAGACATGGTGAGGGCCATGGCTCAAGATGTGAGAGGAAGTCATGAGGAGGGAGCAAGCTGCCCTGGAGAGACACGGAACAATGGCTTCAAACTACAGGAAAGAAAGGAGATTCCACCTGAACCTGAGGAAGAACTTCCTAACTTTGAGAGAGAGCTATCCCGGAGTGTGGTAGAGGCTCCTTCTTTGGAGGCTTTGAAACAGAGGCTGGATGGCCATCTCTTGGGAGTGCTTTAAATGTGATTTTCCTGCTTCTTGGCAGGAGATTGGACTGGATGGCCCACGTGGTCTCTTCCAACTCTAGGATTCTGTGATACGATTACTATCATTTGATGCTAACTTGATGATAGTTAGCAACAGACTGTACTATAACATTCCATTAAAGCAGTGATTCCCAAACTGGGCGCTACCGCCCCCTGGTGGGCGCTGCAGCGATCCAGGGGGGCAGTGATGGCACCTATTAGGACACAGGGGCGGGGCCAGGGGAGGGGAGGGGCCTCTTCCCAAGTGCCCGAGACAGGGCTGAGCCCCTGAGGCTCTTGTTGGGACACAGAGGGTGGAGCTAGGGAAGGGGGCGGGGCCTCTTCCCAAGAGCCCGAGACAGGGCTGAGCCTCTATACCTCTCCTGAGAGGCCTTTTAGGAATAAAAGGCGGGGCTTGGGCGGGCCCTCTTCCCAAGAGCCCGAGACAGGGCTGAGCCTCTATACCTCTCCTGAGAGGCCTTTTAGGAATAAAAGGCGGGGCTTGGGCGGGCCCTCTTCCCAAGAGCCCGAGACAGGGCTGAGCCTCTATACCTCTCCTGAGAGGCCTTTTAGGACTAAAGGGCGGGGCTAGGGGCGGGGCCTCTTCCCAAGAGCCCGAGACAGGGCTGAGCCTCTATACCTCTCCTGAGAGGCCTTTTAGGAATAAAAGGCGGGGCTTGGGCGGGCCCTCTTCCCAAGAGCCCAAGACAGGGCTGAGCCTCTATACCTCTCCTGAGAGGCCTTTTAGGACTAAAGGGCGGGGCTAGGGGCGGGGCCTCTTCCCAAGAGCTTCTGTATACCTCCCCTGAGGCACTTGTTAGAACATGGGGGCGGAGTATAGAGTATATATGTCCTGGCAGGCACCGCAGAACAGGGATAGAAGCTCAGCCCTGCCTCAGAGCTTGTAACTCCGCCCACCTCAGCCCTGGCTGTCCCTTTGAGGAATTCAGAGGCGACAGATGAGCAAATATGAGGGGTTTATGCCTTGACATTTTGCGTCTTCACGGGAATGGTTATGCCCCTCTGTATTTACTCCCCAGCTATCCAGTATGTATTAAATGGCTATTAAATAGGACAAGTATCTTGTTCCCTTTCCAGTCCTGACAACCAAACATTTTAGAATTAGCCCTCTTTTTGTGTTTAATACCTTTTTATATGGGGCTGCAGGGAGCTTCTTTTATGATGAAGGGCTGTATTTTTACGATTTCATACTTCTGCAAGAGTGAAAAATCTATCTCTGTCTCTGTCTAGGTATATAAAGGCTTGCACAAGAAGAACGGTGTCCTTTTTCACCTAGCCCTGGGCCATAAACTCGAGCCAGGCTTTAGGGGTGCCGGGAGAGCGTTCAATTATACTTAGGCCTATATTTTTATTAGAGATACGCCGCACGGCCCACGAGAGATCTGAACTCTGCGAAACGGGCCTGTCTCAACTTGTGAACTCATGATGGCTGGATCATTAGGTCCGGAATTAACAACGGGCTGTAAATTACATTACCAAGCAACTGAAAAAGTATAGCAAAATCTGAAGGTGGTGGAGGGGAATGAATTGGCAGCATGGGTGACTTTGGAGTTTAAGAGGCAGAGAGAAAGGGATGGGGAGTCAAAACTTATTGCTTGCAAGGATATGGAAGTCATATACTTAAATTACACCTAGAACTGGGTTTCTGTGAGTTTTCCGGGCTGCATGGCCATGTTCCAGAAGCATTCTCTCCAGACGCTTCTCCATCCCTGGTGAATCATCACAAACTAATCCTCAAGAGCTATCCTCTTGCATGGAACAAGACCTACGGATTCTTTACTCTTGGACGAGCTAGCAGTAAATGGTCTTTGATCTGGGTTGCTGTGAGTTTTCCTGGCTGCCTGGCCATGTTCCTGAAGCATTCTCTCCTAACATTTCTCCATCCCTGGTGAATCATCACAAACTAATCCTCAAGAGCTATCCACTTGCATGGAACAAGACCTACGGATTCTTTACTCTTGGACGAGCTAGCAGTAAATGGTCTTTGATCTGGGTTGCTGTGAGTTTTCCGGGCTGCATGGCCATGTTCCTGAAGCATTTTCTCCTGACGTTTCTCCATCCCTGGTGTATCATCGCAAACTAATCCTCAAGAGCTATCCTCTTGCATGGAACAAGACCTACGGATTCTTTCCTCTTGGACGAGCTAGCAGTAAATGGTCTTTGATCTGGGTTGCTGTGAGTTTTCCAGGCTGCATGGCCACGTTCCAGAAGCATTATCTCCTGACATTTCTCCATCCCTGGTGAATCATCGCAAACTAATCCTCAAGAGCTATCCTCTTGCATGGAAGAAGACCTTCGGATTTTTTTCTCTTGGACGAGCTAGCAGTAAATGGTCTTTGATCTGGGTTGCTGTGAGTTTTCTGGGCTGCATGGCCACGTTCCAGAAGCATTATCTCCTGACATTTCTTCATCCCCGGTGAATCATCGCAAACTAATCCTCAAGAGCTATCCACTTGCATGGAACAAGACCTACGGATTCTTTCCTCTTGGACGAGCTAGCAGTAAATGGTCTTTGATCTGGGTTGCTGTGAGTTTTCTGGGCTGCATGACCATGTTCCTGAAGCATTTTCTCCTGATGTTTCTCCATCCCTGGTGTATCATCGCAAACTAATCCTCAAGAGCTATCCTCTTGCATGGAACAAGACCTACATATTCTTTCCTCTTGGACGAGTTAGCAGTAAATGGTCTTTGATCTGGGTTGCTGTGAGTTTTCCAGGCTGCATGGCCACGTTCCAGAAGCATTATCTCCTGACATTTCTCCATCCCTGGTGAATCATCGCAAACTAATCCTCAAGAGCTATCCTCTTGCATGGAAGAAGACCTTCGGATTTTTTTCTCTTGGACGAGCTAGCAGTAAATGGTCTTTGATCTGGGTTGCTGTGAGTTTTCTGGGCTGCATGGCCACGTTCCAGAAGCATTATCTCCTGACATTTCTTCATCCCCGGTGAATCATCGCAAACTAATCCTCAAGAGCTATCCACTTGCATGGAACAAGACCTACGGATTCTTTCCTCTTGGACGAGCTAGCAGTAAATGGTCTTTGATCTGGGTTGCTGTGAGTTTTCTGGGCTGCATGACCATGTTCCTGAAGCATTTTCTCCTGATGTTTCTCCATCCCTGGTGTATCATCGCAAACTAATCCTCAAGAGCTATCCTCTTGCATGGGACAAGACCTACGGATTCTTTCCTCTTGGACGAGTTAGCAGTAAATGGTCTTTGATCTGGGTTGCTGTGAGTTTTCTGGGCTGCATGACCATGTTCCTGAAGCATTTTCTCCTGACGTTTCTCCATCCCTGGTGAATCATCGCAAACTAATCCTCAAGAGCTATCCTCTTGCATGGAACAAGACCTACGGATTCTTTTCTCTTGGATGAGCTAGCAGTAAATGGTCTTTGATCTGGGTTGCTGTGAGTTTTCTGGGCTGCATGGCCACGTTCCAGAAGCATTATCTCCTGACATTTCTCCATCCCTGGTGAATCATCGCAAACTAGTCCTCAAGAGCTATCCACTTTCTTGGAACAAGATCTACGGATTCTTTTCTCTTGGACGAGTTAGCAGTAAATGGTCTTTGATCTGGGTTGCTGTGAGTTTTCCGGGCTGCATGGCCATGTTCCTGAAGCATCCTCTCCTGACGTTTCTCCATCCCTGGTGTATCATCGCAAACTAATCCTCAAGAACTATCCTCTTGCATGGAACAAGACCTATGGATTCTTTTCTCTTGGAAGAGCTAGCAGTAAGGTTGCTGTGAGTTTTCCAGGTTGTCTGGTCATGTTCCAAAAGCATTCTCTCCTGACGTTTCGCCCACATATATAGCAGGCATCTTAAGAAGTTGTGAGGTTTGTTGGAAACTAGGCAAGTGGGATTTTTATATCTGTTGCTCCTGACACACACACAAAAAAGTTCACCTACACCCAGAACACTATGAACCCAAACAATGATGGTTCTGAGCCAAACTTGCCATGCATACCTGATATGCCCAGATTTGAATACTGGTGGGTTTGGAGGGGAATTGGCCTGAGCATTTGGGAGTAGTAGGTACTGGGATTTATAGTTTACCTGCAACGAATGAGCACTTTGAACCCCACCCATTTTGAACCAGGACCAAACTTGGCACACAGAGCCCCCATAACCAATAGAACATATTGGATAAGTTTAGGGAAAAGGGAGTTATAGTTCACCTGCATCCAGAGAAACTGGCCCACACCGACAATGGACCGGGACCACACTTTGCACAGAGAAACGTCATGACCAACTGAACATACTGCAGGGGTTTGTGGGAATGGGCCTTGATTCTGGGAGTTGTAGTTCATCCTCATCCAAAGAGCAATGAACCCAGCCAACGACGGATCTGGACCACACTTGGTACACAGACCCAACATGGCCAACTTTGAATACTGGCAGGGTTTGGGGAGAATTGACCCACGATTCTGGGAATTTTTTTAATATGTTTTTTATTGTAGATACCAGTGAAACAACAACAAAATCTATTAACATACACATACAATCACATATTCTCAGTAACATTACACTTGCTAGTTCCACTTTTATCTCCCATTTATGTCAAGTAGTTTCACCCCTCCCCCTCCCTCTGGGAACAGTACTTTCTTCCATTCAGATATTATTTTAATTGATCAATCGTAAGTAGAGAATGATTCAATTCTTTATATTTTCTTTGTCCTTTGACTTTATCTATCAATCTTCCCCTTTTCAGCTTCCAATTCTTTTTTATTCGGCCTGATATATATTTACGGTAGTTCTCCTTTCAAGGATGTAATCCTGAAGCATAAAATCAGCTAGGTATTCATACCATTTTTTAACTTCCCACTTTGTTTGCTCTTTCCAACCCAGGGCAACTGTTGCTTGAGCGGCACCTAACATGTATTTTATAATTTCCCCCCAGTCCTTAGTAATTTTGTTCTTATCTAATTTCTGGATGAAGAATTCTTTATTTTTCAAAATCAATTTATGTTAAATCTTCAATTTCCTTCTTTACCTTGTTATAAAAATTTTGCACTTTATCACATTCCCACCACATATGAATATATGAGCCAGTTATCCCACATCCGTGCCAACACAATTTTGTGGTTGTTTTAGTACGATTCTGGGAATTGTAGTTCACCCACTCCAAACAGAATACAATTCATGTCTTTTTCAAATAACCTGGACATTGCTGGGTCCCCAAGCTAGTATATATATATCTATATATATAAAAGGGTAATGAAATTTCGGCCTAGGACAAAACAACAAAACCACACATCCCAGAAACACTAAACTTGGCAGCACAACCCCTCATCCATGCCTCTATGTTCATACAACAAAAAGAAAAGAAAAATAAAGTCCTAATTAGAGGGAGAGGAATAATTGTTTTTATCCAATTGCTGCCAGTTAAAAGGCTAAGCTTCGCCCACTTGGTCTCCTAGCAACCCACACAGCCTTGGGGACAGGCAGAGTTAGGCCTCACTTAGGCCTCTTCCCCACTGCCTATAAAAAACAGATTATCTGATTTTAACTGGATTATATGGCAGTGTAGACTCAAAGCCCTTCCACACAGCTATATAACACATTTGTAATCTTATATTATCTGCTTTGAACTCCACACTGCCATATAATCCACTTCAGTGTGCAGTCGGACACAACTGGACTTAATGTCAGGAGAAAACCTTCACCCTTGACCTTAACTACCACCAATTCCTCAATACTTTATTTCCCATACCACCAGACTTCGCCACAGCAACGTGTGGCTGGGCACAGCTAGTGTGTGTGTGTGTGTGTGTGTGTGTGTGTGTGTATATATATATTAGCTGTGCCCGGCCACGCGTTGCTGTGGCGAAGTCTGGTGGTGTTGGTGAGAAATTGTTGAGGTAGTGGTGGTATTGAATGTCTGTTGTATGGTTGTCTTTATGTTTAGTATGCACACTGAAGTGGATTATATGGCAGTGTGGAGTCAAGATAATCCAGTTCAAAGCAGATAATATAAGATTACTAGCTGTGCCCGGCCACGCGTTGCTGTGGCGAAGTCTGGTGGTCTGGGAAATAAAGTATTGAGGAATTGGTGGTAGTTAAGGTCAAGGGTAAAGGTTTTCCCCAGACATTAAGTCCAGTCGTGTCAGACTCTGGGGGTTGGTGCTCATCTCCATTTCTAAGCCGAAGAGCCGGCGTTGTCCGTAGACTCCTCCAAGGTCATGTGGGATGACTACATGGAGCGGCGTTACCTTCCCGCCGGAGCAGTACCTATTGATGCACTCACATTTGCATGTTTTCGAACTTCTGGGTTGGCAGAAGCTGGGGCTAACAGTGGGGGCTCTCTCCGCTCCCCCAATTCAAACCTGTGGCCTTTCGGTCCAGAAGTTCAGCAGCTCAGCGCTTTAACACGCTGCGCCATCAGGGGATATTATTTCCTAAAGGTTGTGAATATACAATATTTCTGATTGGTTTTTTTTTGTTTGTTGGAGGCAAGTATGAATGCTGCAATTAGGAAAGATGATTAGGATGTAATGGCCTTGCAGCTTTAAAGCCTGGCTGTTTCCTCCCTGAGTGATTTTTTTGTTGGGAGGTGTTAGCTGGCCCTGATTGTTTCCTGTCTGGAATTCCCTTGTTTTCAGAGTGGTGTTGTTTGCGATATTTTATGTGCTTCTACTGTCTGTGGCCCTGAGAAAACAGAGGATTTTCCAGACTTTGATGATGGGAATACTTTGTTGGGAGGTGTTAGCTGGCCCTGATTGTTTCCTGTGTGGAATTCCCCTGTTTATTTACTGTCCTGGTTTTAGAGATTATATTGTTCTGCATTATTCTATCCCAGTAATTATTTCATATTAAAGAAGAATCTCACTTATCCAACATTCGCTTATACAATGTTCTGGATTATCCAACGCAGTCTGCCTTTTCATAATCAATGTTTTTGTAGTCAGTGTTTTAAATTCATTGTGATATTTTAGTGGTAAATTTGTAAATACAGTACAGTAGAGTCTCACTCATCCAACATAAACGGGCCGGCAGAACGTTGGATAAGCGAATATGTTGGATAATGAGGAATTAAGGATAACCCTATTAAACATCAAATTAAGTTATGATTTTACAAATTAAGCACCAAAACATCATGTTAGACAACAAATTTGTCAGAAAAAGTAGTTCAGTACACAGTAATGCTATATAGTAATTACTGTATTTATGAATTTAGCACCAAAATATCACGATATATTGAAAGTATTGACTACAAAAATGCGTTGGATAATCCAGAACGTTGGATAAGCGAGTGTTGGATAAGTGAGACTCTACTGTAAATACTACATAGCATTACTGCGCATGGAACTACTTTTTCTGTCAAATTTGTTGTATAATATGATGTTTTGGTGCTTAATTTGTATAACGATTACCTAATTTGATGTTTAATCGGCTTTTCCTGAATCCCTTCTTATTATCCAACATATTCACTTATCCTGCCGGCCTGTTTATGTTGGATAAGTGAGACTCTACTGTATATTTCTCATCTTATATTATCTGCTCAGAACTGGATTATATGAGGCCCCTTCTTCACAGCTGTATAAAATGCACACTGAAGTGGATTATATGGTAGTGTGGAGTCAAGATAATCCAGTGCAAAGCAGATAATATAAGATTATAAATGGGTTATATAGCTGTGTGGAAGGGCCTTGAGTCTACACTGCCATATAATCCAGTGCAAATTAGATAATCTGTGGAAGAAGTCTAAGTGAGGCCTAAACCTGCCTGTCCCCTAACTGAAACCTGGCTGTCCCTTGGTTGCTAGGCAACCAAGTGGGCAGAGATTAGCCCTCTAAACTGGCAGCAATTGGATAAAAAAATTATTGCTCTCCCTCTAATTAGGACTTTATTTTTCTTTTCTTTTTGTTGTATCAACCTTGAGGCGTGGATGATGGGTTGTGTTGTCAAATTTTGAGGTTGGGGGGCCTGTACTTTTGTTGTTTTGTGAATTGCCGTGATGCCATCACTCTTTTTTATATATATAGATAAATGGGTTATATAGCTGTGTGGAAGGGCCTTGAGTCTACACTGCCATATAATCCAGTTAAAATCTGATAATCTGTGGAAGAGGCCTAAGTGAGGCCTAACTGTGCCTGTCCCCTGGGCTGAGTAGGTTGCTAGGAGACCAAGTGGGCGGAGCTTAGCCTTCAAACTGGCAGCAATTGGATAAAACCTATTACAGTAGAGTCTCACTTATCCAACATAAATGGGCCGGCAGAATGTTGGATAAGCGAATATGTTGGATAATAAGGAGGCATTAAGGAAAAGCCTATTAAATATCAAATTAGGTTATGATTTTACAAATGAAGCACCAAAACATCATGTTAGACAACAAATTTGGCAGAAAAAGTAATTCAATATGCAGTAATGCTATGTAGTAATTACTATAGTTAAGAATTTAGAACCAAAATATCACGATATATTGAAAACATTGACTCCAAAAATGCGTTGGATAATCCAGAACGTTGGATAAGCGAGTGTTGGATAAGTGAGACTCTACTGTATTCCTTTCCCTGTAATTAGGACTTTATTTTTTCTTTTCTTTTTGTTGTATCAACCTAGAGCCGTGAATGATGGGTTGTGTTGTCAAATTTCGAGGTTGGGGGGCCTGTAGTTTTGTTGTTTTGTCCGCTGCCCTGATGCCATTACTCTTTATATATATATATATATATATATATATATATATATATATATATATAGTTTCCAACAGACCTCACAACCTCTGAGGATGCCTGCCATAGATGTGGGTTCAATGTCAGGAGAGAATGCTTCTGGAACATGGTCAGACAGCCTGGAAAACTCACAGATTCCGGCCATGAAAGCTGGCTTTGACAACACATCAACACCCAGAACTATTGAGTAGAGAATCCTATGAAATTACAATTCCGAGTGGATGGAGTCAAGGGAGTTAAGGTGGTGTCAAATGGCTAGAATTCCTTTCCTTTCCATCCAACATTACATTTTGGGTCCCCACGCCACCAACTTTCCCTTAAGACAGTTCTTTGATCCGCTTGTGTTCCTTATCAGCAGCTCACTTTTGGAGTCCCCGAGGGAGGCATTAAGCCTTGAGCAAGTTCAGAAGGCGCAAAGGAAAGTCATGTCTTTATTAACAGCAGGGGAGCAGGCCTAGGCGGAAGGAAAGGAAAGAGACCCAAGCTAGTCCCAGATTGAGCCCAAGGCTTGGCATGTTTGCAGGCGGTTCAGGAGGGAACCTCTCCGTACATCTTATCTCCGTCTCCGCCTAAGTCCCGAAGAAGCAGATTTAGTTATTTCATGCTGGAAAAGAAAGAAGGGAGGAGAGAGAGAGGGGGGCAGGAGAGAAAAGAGGCTGGTAAATACAACCCTCCTGAGCAGAATGCCATTTTCATTCTTAATTTTTTCCTTCTTAATAACAGCGTATTTGATTTATTTTATTTGTTGCATTGGAAGGTCTTGGGAGGGATGATGTTTGCGTTGTGTCAATAACCGAAGCAGGACAAAGGACACAAATTGATCAGAAGGAACTTAAAAACCATTACATGGGTGAATAGCAGGACAGAGAGGAAAAGGGAAAAGCCAATCCTGCCTCGCCAGTTAAGCAAAGATCTGTAAGTTTGATCACAAATGTAGAAATCATAACGAAAGAGGATGCCTTTTAGAAAAAGCTGTCTATAAGATTCAATTTCTTGTGGTTTACGCATACAACCTAGTTGTTTTCATTTCAATTTTTTGTTGTTTACTCATACAACCTAGTTTTCATTTCATTTTTTGTTGTTTATTCATATAACCTAGTTGTTTTCATTTCAATTTTTCGTTGTTTACTCGTACAACCTAGTTGTTTTCATTTCACATGTGCATACAATTAGGTTTGGATAAGAAAAAAAAACCTTATTTTGTTGTAGAAGACATTCATGGCCGGAATCAGTGGGTTGCTGTGAGTTTTCCGGGCTGCATGGCCATGTTACAGAAGCATTCTTTCCTGATGTTTCACCCACATCTATGGCAGGCATCCTCAGAGGTTGTGAAACTAGGAAACTAGGCAAGTGGGGTTTATATATCTGTGGAATGATGTCCAGGGTGGGAGTAAAAAAGCTTGTCTGTTTGAGGCAAGTGTGAATGTTGCAGTTGGCCACCTTGATTAGCATTGAAAAGCCTTAAAGCTTATAATACTACTACTACTACTACTACTACTACTACTACTACTACTACTACTAATAATAATAATAATAATGCAAAGCCTCTGGCATAAACCAGTACATGTGGTCCCGGTGGTGATGGGCACACTGGGTGCCTTGCCAAAAGATCTCAGCTGGCATTTGGAAACAATAAACATTGACAAAATTATGATCTGTGCACATCTTCTGGGATCTGCACGCATCATCTGAAAATAATAATAATAATAATAATAATAATAATAATAATAATAATAATAATAATAATAATAAATCACACAGTCCTAAATGTTTGGGAAGTGTTCGACCTGTGATTTTGTGATATGAAGTCCAGCATATGTATCTCATTTGCTGTGTCAGACTATGTCTTTGTGTCAATAATAATAATAATAATAATAATAATAATAATAATAATTTTATTCTTATATCCGACCCCATCTCCCCAAAGGGACTCGGCGCGGCTCACACGAGGACCATGCCCACCAATACACAATATAATACAATCACATAAATACATTTGAAACATATAAACATAAAACATATAATACATTAAAACAGTGAGGTCCAACCTACGGCCCGCGGGCCACATGCGGCCCACCAATTCATTTTTGTTGGCCCTTGCCCTACTTACTGGAAAAATATTTTAATTTAACATTTAGAAAAAAAAAACGTTTACCCTTCTTAAGAAACAGCCATAT
The DNA here is from genome assembly GCF_035594765.1 of Anolis carolinensis. NCBI lineage: Eukaryota > Metazoa > Chordata > Lepidosauria > Squamata > Anolidae > Anolis > Anolis carolinensis. The sequence goes on along the minus strand of NW_026943826.1, from coordinate 4,668,428 downwards.
AATAGCCATATTGAAGCCTCACTCTTCCTATACTAAAGTTTGATTGGCCCTCGGGTTACTAAAGGTTTGACCACACTGCATTAAAACATACTCAAGCAGTAGCTAATAGTCAGCTTCAAAGCCTGGCTGCTTCCTGCCTGGGGAAATCCTTTGTTGGGAGATGTTAGCTGGCCCTGATTGTTTCTTCTCCCACCCGGGATAGCATTCCATAAATATATAAACCCCACTTGCCTAATTTCCAACAGACCTCACACAACCTCTGAAGATGCCTGCCATAGATGTGGGCGAAACGTCAGGAGAGAATGCTTCTGGGACATGGCCAGACAGCCCTGAAAACTCACAACAACCCAGTGATGCCTGACATAGATGTGGGCAAAATGTCAGGAGAGAATGCTTCTGGAACATGGCCATACAGCCCGGAAAACTCACAGCAACCCAAAAAACTTCTGTGTTGTGATGGAAGAAACTATCCCCATTTTTTGTGTGTTGTTTCTCCGTATCTCCCTTTTTGGTGGCCACTCACCGGTGCAGGTCTTCTTGTCTCTGTGGAGCAGGTATCCAACCTGGCAGCTGCAGTAAAAGCCGCCCAGGTGATTATGGCAGTGATGATCACAAATCGGCTCACCGTCGAGCTGCTGTTCACACTCATCAATGTCTGGAGCGGTAAGAAGGGAGAGAGAGATAAAGAGCAGCTAAAATGTGACTCGCTCCAGGAAGGATGGAATTATTTTAAACAGATGTCCAAGTAGCCATAAAATAACTCATCCTCATGAAAAAACCCATGGGTGCATGCATCTGCACTGTAGCATTAATGCAGTTTGACCCCACTTGAACTGCTATGGTTCAATGCTATGGGATAGTTTGACAAGCCCCTCCAATTTTCCCTATTTTTAATACCATATATACTCGAAGATAAGCTGAGTTTTTCAGCCTTTTTTTAAGCTGAAAAAGTCTCCCTGGGCTTATAATGGGGTCAAGGCCGGCAAAGGAGCCAACAGGCTATTGCTTGCAATATATGATATATTTCTCTCTTACCCTCCCTTAATAGTGTGTTTTCTTTTCCAAAGCCTCCCTCGCTCTTAATCAAGGGAATGCTTTGAAAAGGGAAAGACGCCCTTGCAAGTCAGGAAGAAGAAAAAATATATATTCATTAATCTTATGGAAGCATTTCCCCCTGAAATATTTGTTAAACTCTCCTACAGATATATAGGCATTAACCCCTTGCAAGATTTTGCAATCCTTATGTACCTATATATCTCTATCTATCTATCTATCTACTAGGCATGTCCGATCGATGAAAAAAATGTTTCAATTCTCGTTTCTAAAGTAGGGGGCTCTGGCGCTTCGATATAGAAAGTATTTCTGATTTTTTCACCCAAAATTTTTGGATATTTCCGAAAATTCGTAACGATTCTAAATGTTTCTAAAATGGCAGACGCGCATGCGCAATCGCTACACACCAGGCTTGTATGGCAATCTTCCATGTGGACGCAGAGGATGTTAGCCCCCACCTTTGCATCCATCGTGGAAGCTTCTGATTGGCCGGGGAGTGGCAGCCATGTTAGGCTGCGCTAAGCTCCCATTCAAGATAGGTTGCAGAAACAATTTTTTTAAATATATTTTAAAAAATTGGGGGGGGGGGGGAATTAACGAAACATTAAAAGTCAATTAGAGAATGGGTCAACAATGGTTTGAATTACATTGCTGATTGCGCTGTGAGACAATGTCTCGGAATGCGTATCAAAAAGCGAGAACAATCCGAAATAATTCTGATATACGATTCAAAACGATTTTTTGGACATGTCTACTATCTACAGTGGGGGGGAAAAGTATTTAGTCAGATACCAATTGTACAAGTTCTCCCACTTAAAAAGATGAGAGAGGCCTGTAATTGACATCATAGGTAGACCTCAACTATGAGAGACAACATGAGAAAACACATCCAGAAAATCGCCTTGTTTGATTTTTCACGAATTTATTTGCAAATTATGGTGGAAAATAATGTTAACACTACGGGAGTTTGGGGAAAACAGACCTTGACATTTGGGAGTTGTAGTTGCTGGGATTTATAGTTCACCTACCATCAAGGAACCCCTAAACCCTACCTACGATAGAATTGGGCCAAACTTCCCACACAGAACCGACATGACCAATAGAAAATACTGGTCTTTGGCGACCCCTCTGAACCCCCCTCATGACTCTGTGTCCTCAACGCCATTGAGCCCAGGCTGCCACCCTATACTCCGATTGGCCCTACAACTGACCAGGAGGACCTCTGTCTTGTCTGGATTAAGCTTCAGCTTGTTAGCCCTCATCCAGTCCATTTTCTGGCTCTGCTTGTAGGGACCATAAGCCAGAACTTTTGCCTAACATAGCATTGCTACTGCATATATCATATAGCGTTTATATAGACCAGGGATCCTCAAACGTTTTAAGCAGAGGGCCAGTCCACGGTCCCTCAGAGTGTTGGGGGGCCAGACTATAGTTTAAAAACAAATATGAACAAATTCCTATGCACACTGCATATGTCTTATTTGTAGTGCAAAAAAAAAAAAAAAGGCCAACGAAATGTTATTGTTTGCAAAGGCACTGTGCTATATTTGTGTGTTAACTCGAAAATGAAGTGCATGAAGCCGATTGGCTGAACCTGCAAAGACCTGTAATTTGATTTGAAACTGTTTCTGTTCTGCTGCTGGAGAACCGGTTTGAACAAGTTTTTGTTCAGTGTGAGTCTGTGTGGTGACTGAGTACTGCCTGGGGAAGATGACTCTGTACTCAGAGAGTCCTTGCTATTTCTGAGGCCTTGTTTGCTACTGGGAAAAGAGGATGAAGAACCAGGACTGTATTCTTCACTGAAGCAGATTTATGGACTGAAAAAGGACCGTTTATGACTGCTGGGTTTCTGTAAGCAATCAGAGGGACCATTGTGAATACCATTGTTCTTTGGATTATTTGTTCTGCAAATCTGAGTGGTGCGTGATTGTTCTGCAGGCTCATGGGCACAAGTAAGAGCTTCCATTTACCATCTACAATGCGCAACACAAAAGAACAATAGAATATTTTAAAATAAGAACAATTTTAACCCACATAAACCTACCAGGATTTCAATGGGAAGTGTGGGCCTGCTTCCTGCTGATGAGATAGTCAAGTTAATTAGAATGGTTGTTGATGTTGTTGTTAATGTTGTTGATGTTGTTGTGTACCTTCAAGTCATTTCAGACTTAGGGCGAGCCTAAGTCTAAAACCGAGGGCGCAGGCCAGATAAATGACCTTGGAGGGCCGCATGTGGCCCCCGGGCCTTAGTTTGGGGACCCCTGATATAGACAATATAAGCACTTTGTATGAACCAAAGTAGTATGTGCAACACAGGGCCTGTGCCCCTCCCTTCCTATGAGTTGGTGCCTTTCTTCAGGAAGATCCAGAGAGAGAAGAAAGCTCAGAGTAAACAAGTTAGGTCATTGGTATCACTTGTGCCAAAGTAGGTGTGGAAGGTGGGGAAGATCCTCAGCCATTGGTCAATTCTAGATAAGCCAAGAGATATAAATTCTTTGTTTGCTACGCACATGTTGCGACGGCCATTTGCATAGTACGGACACACAAATTGGTACCTACGGCTGTTTCGCCTTATCATCAGCTGTGATAATAATAAAAGGCTTGTTTCATTGCTCTCCTGGAATTCTCCTTTATTTTCCCTCCAGGCTAGTCTCCAACATACTGACTTCCCGCTCTCACCTTCGGCAGCATAGAAGGCCTCAAAGCCGGTGAATTCCTTCTCGTTGGAGTAGTCCGAGCGGAAGGTCACTGCCAGGTTGTTGTCCAGCGAGTGGTAGGTCTTGTCCCCTGGGGCTTCCTCGGTGTCGGTGCTCTGGTGCCCACACAGAGTGGCCAAGACCTTTCCTCCTGAACGCAACTGGGAAATGGCAAGTGTTATGGGTGGCGAGGGAAGAACAACAGCATATTGGCAACTTTGGCGGACCCCCTCAACATTTCATGAATGAAAACTAGTTGTCAGATGTCAGAGTTGTCAGATGGCAAGAGCTATTAATAAGGAAGGCTAGCTTGGAAAGGCCACAGTGGTTTGCTTTTGCTAAATTTTAGCCAGATTTTGTTCATTTTCATGGTTTCCTCCTTTCTGTTGAAATTTTCCACATGCTTGTGTACTTCAGTGGCTATTAGTATTAAAAAAACTCTAAAACAGGTCAGTAATAGCAACACACAATAAACAGAAGAATTCCAGACAGGAAATAATCAGAACCAGATAACACCTCCCAACAAAGGATTCCCCCAGGCAGGAATTTTCCTGAGGACTGTGAGCCCCATAACCCCTCTACTGTATACTACAGTGGTTCGCAAACTTATTTGGCCTACCACTCCCTTTCCAGAAAAAATATTACTCAGAGCCCCCTGAGAAAGTGGGCGTGGCTTAGAGGGGTGGGCGTGGCTCCTGCTCAAGAGGGTGGGGTGGAGCCTCTCCCCTAGTCCAAGATGCAGGGCTGGGAGGGGGAGGAGGAGGTGGGTGGAGCCACAAATGGGCAGCCAGGACTGGAATAGGTGGAGTTAGGAGCTCTGAGGCAGGGCTGAGCTCCTATCCCTGTCCTGGACACAGGGGGCTGGGCTAGAGGAGGAGGCGGGGCCTCTTCCCAAGTGCCTGATGGGACTGAACCTCTATACCCCACCCCCGTGTTCTAACAAGCGCCTCAGGGAACGTATACAGAGGCTCAGCCCTGTCTCTCACTCTTGGGAAGAGGCCCCACCCTAGCCCCGCCCCTTAGTCCTAAAAGGCCTCTCAGGAGAGGTATAGAGGCTCAGCCCTGTCTCAGGCTCTTGGAAGGAGGCCCCGCCCCCTTCCCTAGTTCCGCCCTCTTGTGTCCCAACAAGCGCCTCAGGAGAGGTATAGATCCTCAGCCCTGTCTCAGGCTCTTGGGAAGAAGCCACACCCACTCCTCTAGCTCCGCCCTCATGTCCTAACAGGCACCTCAGATGCTCAGCCCTGTCTCTGGCACTGGGGAAGAGGCCCCGCCCCTCCTCTGGCCCCGCCCCCGTGTCCTAATAGGTGCCATCACCACCCCCCTGGATCGCTGCAGCACCCGCCAAGGGGCGGTAACACCTACTTTGGGAATCACTGGTATACTATGACGAAGAATCATATTACAACAGCCTCCCATGTTTCTACTTTCACCTACTTTCACATAGTCATATTCACACAGATAGGACAACTCCAGGTTGAAGTGGGTGAAGTAGAGTCGGATGGCGTAGCCCCGCGGGACCGTGATGTTCCAAGTCCTCTCCTTGCTGTTTGGATAGATGTTGGGGAAATCCGGGGATGCGATCCTTCCATACATCCTCTCCAGCTGAAGGACATCTCCAAGCACCCCATGGCAAAGGACGACCAAGAAGAGGCAAGATCTATGGAAGGATGGAGAAAGTTAGAAACTGAAGACTGGGTGAATTTTCTCCTTTCACCAACATCGTCATGTATTGGATCGAGAGGTGGCATGAGAACCTTCTTTAAATATTTGAAGGGATGTAGGAGAACGGAGTCGGCAACAACAAGGCTCCTGTCTGCTGCTTCTCCTCCTCCTTCGTCCCCTAAGGGGAGCCTTTTCATGTGGCGCCTGGAAGCGGGGGAGCCGTGGTGTTTTTTGGCCTGTTCTTGGGGTTATTTGGGGTGCTGATTCAGAACATTGCACTGGATAGTCCACATCAGCTCTAGAATATTAAAGATGGTTTTCTGTGGGTGAACAGATAGCGACTACTGGATGGCCTATGTTCTGGATCAGAAACTAGAACTGATGTGGTCTATCTAATGCAATTTTCTGAATCAGCACCCTAAATAACCAAACTGAATCTAAAGTTGAACAAAACTGATTCGTAACCCTTTTGGTATTAATGTTGGAGAGTGGTCCCTGGTCAAGGTGGTTCTTGGTCAAAATGGTTCCTGGTCAAGGTGGTCCTTGGTCAAAGTAGTCCCTGTTCAAAGTGGTCCTTGGTCAAGGTGGTCACTGGTCAAGGTGGTCCCTGGTCAAAGTAGTCCCTGGTCAAGGTGGTCCCTGGTCAAAGTAGTCCCTGTTCAAAGTGGTCCCTGGTCAAGGTGGTCCCTGGTCAAAATGGTCCCTGGTCAAGGTGATCCCTGGTCAAAGTAGTCCCTGTTCAAAGTGGTCCCTGGTCAAAGTGGTCCCTGGTCAAGGTGGTCCCTGGTCAAAGTGGTCCCTGTTCAAAGTGGTCCCTGGTCAAAGTGGTCCCTGGTCAAGGTGGTCCCTGGTCAAAGTGGTCCCTGTTCAAAGTGGTCCCTGGTCAAAGTGGTCCCTGGTCAAAGTGGTCCCTGTTCAAAGTGGTCCCTGGTCAAAGTGGTCCCTGGTCAAGGTGGTCCCTGGTCAAAGTGGTCCCTGGTCAAAGTGGTCCCTGGTCAAAGTGGTCCCCAGTCAAGGTGGTCCCCAGACAAGGTGGGCTTTGGTCAAAGTGGTCCCTGGTAAAAAAAAAAAAGGTTGGGAACCATTGGACTAGATGAATTAGATCCTTGTGATTATGGCATTTTATGATCATCATCTGGTTAAAGGATGGATGGCCATCTGTCGGGGGTGCTTTGAATGCGATTTCCTGCTTCTTAGCAGGGGGTTGGACTGGATGGCCATGAGGTCTTTTCCAACTCTACTATTCTATGATTCTATGAAAGTTATCTTTTTCTCCAATGAGCTCAGGTAGCATACTTGGCTCTCCTCTTCTTCCTTTTCTCCATTTATTTCCATGACAATCTTGTGAAATAAGTCAGGTGGAGAAAGAAGGGTTGGTCCAATGTCACCCAAGAGCTTCAGAAGTAAGTGGAGACTTGAACCTAGGCCTCCTAAATCTTACTCCAACTATGCTTTGTTGTTGTGTGCCTTCAAGTCATTTCTTGCCTGTGATGAAACTATGATCCGTTTTCTTGGCCAAATTGGGGCACTTGGAGGGTACATTGAGCTCTCCGTGTTCACATGGATTGAAAACATTCATAGAGAGAACATCCCTGAAGAAGCATTTTAAGGAGAACCTACCTCATCTCTGCAAAGCGCTTCTTGAGGTTGACGGATTTGTTTTGCAGTCTCTTCCTGGACTATTGACACTGCCGGGGATTCGCAGTTCTCCAGGTTCAGCCGTATTTGCCTGAATGTTGAACTCTGATCCTTATCTCTTCCTTTCCACTGGGTCAGACCAAAAAGTAAAACACAATCGATCCCACTCCCAAGCTGTTTCCTTTTCTCTCTTCTGACACCGAACGGTTCCGTTTGCCACACCTTTAGGTTTGTGTGTGAATTCTAAAGCATTTCAAGGAAGTTTAAGCAACAGAGAAATGTTTGTGTTGGAAAGGAGAGCAAAGTCGGGCTGATAAAAGCAGGGGGTTGTTCAGGGAAATGCAGGATTATTTTCTGTAAAAAGCGAGTGTGGCAATATTGGTTTGCTTTTGTCAGCTGGGTCTTCCCCGTTCTTGTGCAACGTGAGTAAACAGACCGAGAAGCCAGGCTTCCATACTGAAGTCAGGAGGAAAAACAGAGGAGAAATGTGTGTCAGCTATAGTTTGACTCTAGACAACATGACTTGAATTCTGGATGTAGGTGAACTATAACTCCTATAAATCCCTCCAAAGACCTCCAGTACTTTTATTGGTCAACCACAGAGAAAAATAATGGAAAAAGGTCACGTTGAATTCCCATTTAGCCTTCAATGTGACCCTTTTCCATTATTTTTCTCTGTGGTTGACCAATAAAAATACTGGAGGTCTTTGGAGGGATTTATAGGAGTTATAGTTCATCTAAATCCAGAGCGCACTATGAACCCAAGCAATGATGGATCTGGACCAGACTTGGCATGCAGACCCGATATTCCCAAATTTGAATACTGGTGGGTTTTGAGGGGAATTGGCCTGGACATTTTGGAGTTGTAAGTACTGGGATTTATAGTTCACCTGCAATCAATGAGCACTCTGAACTCCATCAAAAATGGAATTGGACCAAACTTGGCACACAGAGCCTCGATGAGCAGTAAAAAATACTGGAGGTCTTTGGGGAAAATTCACCTTGATTTGGGGGAGTTGTAGTTCACCTACATCCAGAGAACACTGTGAAACCAAACACTGATGGATCTGGACCAAACTTGGCACACAGACCTGGTATGCCACAATTTGATTACCTGGGGGGGGGGGGTGTCTTTTTGGGGGCGGGTGAACTTCCTTTCTGGGAGTTGTAGTTCACCTACTACCAGGGAAACTGTGACCTCCACTGATGATAGACATGGACTCAACTTGGCACAAATAATAATAATAATAATAATAATAATAATAATAATAATAATAAGCCATCAGAACAAATGCAATTAAGGCCAAGATCGAAAAATTAGCTGATGACCCAAAATGCAGACTGTGCAAGGAAACTGATGAAACCATGGATCATATCATCAGCTGCTGTAAGAAAATTGCACAGACAGACTACAAACAGAGGCACAACTATGTGGCCCAAATGATTCATGGGAACTTATGCCTCAAGTACCACCTCCCAGCAGCAAAGAACTGGTGGGATCACAAACCTGCAAAAGTATTGGAAAATGAGCACGCAAAGATACTGTGGGACTTCTGAATCCAGACTGACAAAGTTCTGGAACACAACACACCAGACATCACAGTTGTGGAAAAGAAAAAGGTTTGGATCATTGATGTCGCCATCCCAGGTGACAGTCGCATTGACGAAAAACAACTGGAAAAACTCAGGACCTCAAGATTGAACTTCAAAGGCTCTGGCAGAAACCAGTGCAGGTGGTCCCGGTGGTGATGGGCACACTGGGTGTCATGCCAAAAGATCTCAACCGGCATTTGGAAACAATAGACATTGACAAAATTACGATCTGCCAACTGCAAAAGGCCACCCAACTGGGATCTGCGTGCATCATCCGAAAATACATCACACAGTCCTAGATACTTGGGAAGTGTTCGACTTGTGATTTTGTGATATGAAATCCAGCATGTCTAATAATAATAATAATAATAATAATAATAATAATAATAATAATAATAATAATAATAATAATAGGTTAATTGTAGACTGCTCTATCTCCCAGAAGGGACTCAAGGCGGTTTTCAACAAAATAAACACAAAGGCAAACATTCAGTGGCAAAACAACAAGTGATGAATCAAACCAAAGATTAACAACAGACTCAATAAAAATGATAGAATAGTAGATGCATCATGTTGTGTTGCTACAACCAATACATATTGAAAACTATCTCACTTATCCAAGACTCGCTTATCCAACGTTCTGGATTATCCAAGGCATTTTTGTAGTCAAAGTTTCCAATATATTGTGATATTTTGGCACTAAATTTGTAAATTCAGTAATTACAATATAACATTACTGCGTATTGAACTACTTTTTCTGTCAAATGTGTTGTACAACATGATGTTTTGGTGCTTAATTAGTAAAATCATAACCCAATTTGATGTTTAATAGGCTTTTCCTAAATCCCTCCTTATTATCCAAGATATTAGCTTATCCAAGGTTCTGCCGGCCCGTTTAGCTTGGATAAGTGAGACTGTATTTTAAGCCTCGTTATTTAAACATCATCCGAATTGGCCTGCCACGAGAGCTCAATTTCTTCCAATTGAATAATATTGAAACTTCTGATTGCCAATTCCTAAGGTAATTGTGTCAGATCATTTCATGGGAGCTCAGCCAGATCTTGAGGTTTGCTTGAGCCCCTCTTTGGGGGGCTTTGCAAGGCAACAGCACTTTGGGCCCCTTCATTGTTTCTTCCTAAGTCAAGCGACAGGGCTTTTCCCTTTGTGGGGTCCTTATTTGGTGGGCTGGCATCTTTTCTTATTTGCCGAGAGAGAATTTCTCATTACTCGGACATCATCTTCCGCCTCTTTGCACCGGGGATCCAAGCCGGATTGGATCCCGCCGTCCTGTAATTACTCTGCCATCATATCACAGTCAGGTCTTGTTATCTGCGGAGGTGTCTTGTCACTGGCAAATCCCTCGCTGTCGTGCCAGCCGTTCAATTCCAAAAATCAAATTGATGCCTTAAAAAAAAAATCCCAGAAAAAAAAATATATTTAAGAACCGGCTGCTGAGATGAAGAAAGTGAAAAACACCTTGGGAGAATATTCTAGTCCAGTGATGGCCAAACTATGACACGCGTGTCAGCACTGACACGCCTAGCCATTTTTGCTGACACGCTGTCGCATGCAGACTGATTGGATGACTGATGTCTTTTGTGGCCAAATTTGGTGTGATTTGGTCCAGTGGTTTTGTTGTTTACTCTATGGGACTTATGCACATTACACACACACACACACATAATCATTCTATTATTATTCTATTATTATCTATATATATAAAAGAGTGATGGCATCAGGGCAGCAGACAAAACAACAAAACTACAGGCCCCCCAACCTCGAAATTTGACAACACAACCCATCATTCGCGGCTCTAGGTTGATACAACAAAAAGAAAAGAAAAATAAAGTCCTAATTACAGGGAGAGGAATAATAGTTTTTATCCAATTGCTGCCAGTTAGAAGGCTAAGCTCCACCCACTTGGTCTCCTAGCAACCTACTCAGCCCAGGGGACAGGAACAGTTAGGCCTCACTTAGGTCTCTTCCACAGATTATCAGATTTTAACTGGAGTATATGGCAGTGTATGTTAGCGAGTATAGCGGAATCCAGCAGTGTCCAGTTAACACCATGTGCAAAAGACTCACACCAGGCAGAGGAACTGAAAGAACAAAAGAACTTTACTCTTGCTTGTTGAGTTGAAATATAAAACAGTTCTGCAATCGTACAATGTCCATGTAGTTGCATAAGATCAATAACATCAGCATTCTGTTTACAGCATAGCATATTCAAACTGCTACTTGACCGTAGCTAGAGAGCTTCTCCATTTCTGTGCTCTCCCTGCAAGCTCAGATTACCAACTGACAAACCCAGCCATCTGCCAGCAAACTGATACATTGTTTGAGGCGTGGCTTGCCTCTGCAAAAAGCCCAGCTCCCTTTCTGCAGAGATCCCTTGCAAGCAACTCTGCAAGGATTTCTTTACACACACACACATAGCAATTTGGCGCAATAGTGTAGACTCACGGCTCTTTCACACAGCTATATAACCCATTTAGAATCTTATATTATCTGCTTTAAACTGGATTATCTTGACTCCACACTGCCATATAATCCACTTCAGTGTGCGTGCTAAACATAAAGACAACCATACAACAGACATTCAATACCACCACTACCTCAACAATTTCTCACCAACACCACCAGACAACGCCACAGCAACGCGTGGCCGGGCACAGCTAGTTGTAGTATATTATTATATTATTACTATTATATTATTTATTTATTTACAGTATTTATATTCCGCCCTTCTCACCCTCAGGGCGGATCACATTATACACACATAGGGCAAACATTCGATGCCCATAAACACATCAAACAGAGACCGAGACAGACAGACGCAGAGGCAATTTAACCTTCTCATGAGGGGTGTTCGATTCTGGCCACAGGGGGGAGCAGCTGCTTCATCATCCACTCTGACGGCACTTCCTCATTCCAACGTCGTAAATTAGTTAAACTTGCCTCCCCACTTTTATAAGTGGTACCTTACTACCTACTCAATAGATGCAACTATCTTTCGGGTTGCTAAGTCAGCAACGAGCAGGGGCTATTTTTTATTTTTAATTGACGGGTGCTCACCCCGCCACGGGCTGGCCTCGAACTCATGACCTCATGGTCAGAGTGATTTATTGCAGCTGCTCAACA